>NW_015168048.1:677751-683155 GCF_001447785.1 Gekko japonicus
TTATTATTATTATTATTATTATTATTATTATTATTATTATTATTATTATTATTATTATTATTATTATTATTATTATTATTATTATTCATCTTTAAAAGCAGTTTAGGAAATTTCACCAGTAAAAATCTGATACTGCTTGACTTTTTTCTTTTTCTTCTTTTCTTAGTCACCTGACCCTTACTAGAATTACCTTTTGTTGACTAAACAAAGTGGGAATATATCTTTATAGGGATAATTGTCATCTTATTTTCAGGAAGATTTCTTTCACTCCAAAATGTGTATGTTTAAAAATTATGTGATTGATCTAAGAGTGTTTATATTGCTGCTTTTGAAATTTTGCTTGATTTTAATTAAATGGAAATGGGGAATTAAGTCTTCCCTCTCTCTGATATTGTGCTCTTTTGTTGAGTGCAGCAAGCTGGCTGAGTTGGCAGGGTTTAGCTGTGCCCTATATTATTAAGAAGGATTTATGGTAATGGCAGGCTCCCAAATGCTTTTCAGCCATTCTGTCATCTTTTTTAGTGCTCCGATTTGTCTCCCCTTTACTCTCTGTATCCCAGGATGCTCCCAGGTCCACTCATGATGTATCAGTTTCAAAGAAGCTTCATCAAAGCAGCAAGTAAGTACTTTCCCCACGACCTCTTGGAGGAGACAGTGGAATGTGTGAATGTAACTTCATAGCTCCTTGCAATTCATTGGCACAGAACAGATTTTTAAGGATCTGCTGCAAGCAGGAGTGGAATTGTAACGGCAAGGGAACATGTTACTTGTGTGCTTCCAACAATAAAAGTGTGTTTGTGGAAGAGTTTGCATGACCAACATATAGGAGCACTTACTGTTTAACTGTCTGGATTGTTGCAGTCAGCAAATAGAATTTGATTATTGAAGTATGACTGCATGATTTGAAAAATAGGTAGGGATGCTGAGAACTGCTGTGATCACATTGACCAGCCAAACATGCTACTTTTAACTGCCACAATTGGAGGTCAACTGAGCCCTAGATCTCTTCAATTTGTCTCTACACAACTCAAGCAGCTGTTCAACAAGTTCTAGGTACCCTCTTTTGCTTCCTGGGGTGGGAGATCAGAAGCTAAGTCTCAGCTGATCAGGGAATCATCTGAGATTACGTCTGATCCCACTCACAGGAAACTTCACCAAGGGGAAGGGGCATAGGGATGCCAACCACCAGGTGGGACCTGGGGATCCCCCATAATTGCAGCTCATCTCCAGACTACAGAAATCAGTTCCCCCTGAAGAAAATGGATGCTTTGGAGGAAGGGTTCTATGGCATTATACCCCACTGAGGTCATAGTCATCTCCAGGCTCTACCCCCAAATCTCCAGGAGTTTTCCAACCTGGAGCAGACAACTCTACCCCTCTGCCCTCCCATTTCTGGTCAAGGGGGACCTGGCAACCCTGGGGGTGGGGGCAGGAGGATAAGTTGAGACATGGCTTGTGATCTCCACCCTGGGCAACTTTGCTGTATCACAGCCTTGTAGGACGGGGATGCTGCAAAGTTTGGGTGTGATAAAGCCACTTATCACCTTGGGCAAACTTTATCCTATTAGAAGGTTCTCTTCAAATCAAACAGGCCAAGCAGCCTGTTGATAAATCTGCTTTTTTATTGTTATTTATTTATATTACTTATTTATTAATTACACTTATATCCCGCCCTCCCCACGAACGGGCTCAGGGCGGCTTACAAACAGAGGCAGCATGTGCCAAATATAAAACATTAAAACAGCATAAAAACAACCATATTTAACAATAATAAAGTGCTCAATGATGTTACCAATTTAATCAAATTAGGATGGTGACCTATAGATGTTACTGAAAAGCCCGTTTCAATGACATCGAACCATCGTAATACTGTAGCTAGATCTTTATACTGGGCCATCCCATCGCCCCGTTGTTACCATAAGATAGTGGGTGGTGGTGGTAGTGGCAGCTCCTAATTAAAAGCCTGGCGGAAGAGTTCCATCTTGCAGGCCCTGCGGAACTGTGAGAGATCCCGCAGGGCCCTGATCTCCTCTGGGAGCTCGTTCCACCATGTAGAAGTCGCTACTGAAAAGGCCTTGGCCCTGGTTGCAACAAGCCTGGCCTCCCTAGGGCCTGGGATTACTAAGTGATGTTGGGCCCCGACCGTAATGCTCTCTGGGGTATGTATGGGGAAAGGCGGTCCCTCAGGTATGTCGGACCCTGGCCGTGTAGGGCTTTAAAGGTAAGTACCAGCACCTTGAAGCAAATTCAGAAAGCTATTGGCAGCCAGTGCAGCGCTTTCAGCACAGGCCGGATGTGCTCCCATCTAGGGAGACCCATCAGAAGCCTGGCTGCAGCATTCTGCACTAACTGCAGCTTCTGAACTTGCGACAAAGGCAGCCCCATGTAGAGAGCGTTACAGTAGTCTAATCTTGAGGTGACCGTTGCATGGATCACTGTAGCCAGGTCGTCGTAGTCAAGGAAGGGGACCAACTGCCAAATCAGCTAAAGGTGATAAAAAGCCAAGCCGGCAGCGGCTGCCACCTGGGCCTCCATAGTAGTTATTGGCAATAAGAATTTCAACTGAACTCATGGGTGTTCAAAAATTCCTAAAGAGAGGTTACTACCTCCTGCTGTGTTGGTAGCTCTGTCTCAATTTCAATGTGGTATCTGACTTGAGAAATCACTGCTAAGCAAATTTGAATTCATGATATTTTAAGACTGAAGTTTGCTATCATATCCATGCAAACATCTATTTTCACAAGAAGTAGAGGCAGAAGGGGAACGTGGATTAAGTCAGGAAGCAGCATTCAAGTTACAAAAGTAATAATCCAATTCATGCAGTGAGGAAAAGGATGAAACAAGAAAAAAAACATCTTTCCCCAGCTCCTCTATAAAAAAAAATACTTTTACCCACAGTGGTCAACTAGCTGCATAGTAATAATATTGTTGAGGCTAGTTTGAAGCATTGAGAAATTTAAATGTCAGGTTTCAGAAGAGTTCTGTGTTAGTCCCAGTATTTCTGGGAGTTCAACATACAGTTATAGTGTAAAAATGTTTTGTTCTGCAGCCTCTAATAGTAGGGAGAAAAGCACAAAGATGGGGGGAAAGAGCTGTTAGAACAGGTGTATGCTTCTGTACCTAGTGAAGATTTTACCTGTTTGGGTTGCAGAGGGGGAGAGTTTTTGAAATTAGCAATAATAATTTAAATGAATGCTTAGCCTCTAAGTATCACTTTACATGGTCAAAGGTCTTTGTGCACCTTATTTTGTAATCCTTACAATTGCCTTGGAAGGTAAGTCAGTATTATCATTCCCATATTCTAGACTGGGGGAGAGGGAGTTTAGGTAGAAGGAAAATAACTTGCCTGAGGTCACCTAATGATTTAAAGGCATAGTATTGAAGCTGGGGAGTTCCATGACTGATAGCCGAGTCTCTTAGCCATTATGCTGAACCAGCTCTGTGTATGTCATGCCGAAAACATCTCTGAAGACATGAAAGTCACTTCTTTATCTTTCATCTGTATGACTGTAAACCTGACTTGCTACTTTGTTTGAAGAAAGTGCAGTTGTGTACTAAGAGCTCTGGGTTATAAGGGCCAAGTATTTTCCAATTTCTTAATGTTGATGTTCTTGTGACATGGTGATGTGTTGAATTAACTCTATATCATTTTATCAGGAAAATGCTAGTGAATTAATATATATGCTGGACTAATTTAGACTACCAGGATTGCTACCTTATGCTTGGAATGGATGATCTCAGCTAGTAACGATTTTCTCAAATATAGATCCAAATAGAGTTTATTGATTTTTACATTACTTTTTTATTACTTTATTCCCTTAGACTAAGATGTATGGTTGTTTACTGTCATCTGATCTAGTCATAAATGACTTTATATGTAAGGCTATTGACCTATATCTATAAATCTGCAAGTGTTTTAAAACAATACTTCCTTGGTCTCCCAGAACTGCTACCATATGATGATCTGGAAGAATTAAAGTTTTTTTCAATATTAATATTTATATGTGCTGGTATCTGGCGGATATTACAGTTATCGAGTTAGAAGAAATCCGGTGATTTGGGATTGTGCTTTGTGTCCTGAAAAGTGTATCTTGTCATCTTGCAGAACTGGAGAATCAAGAATCCAGAGTCTCAGAGATCCATAGCTTAGTTCACAGACTCCCTGAGAAAAACAGACACATGCTCCATTTGCTCATGAATCACTTGGCAAAGTAAGTATGTTTCTTTGATTAGCTGCCAGTTTGTCCACCTCCCTCAAAACATAAAAAGGAGCAAGAGCATCTAGGAAATTATGAAGCTGCAGTACACCAAGTCAAACCATTGGCTCATCTAGCTCAGTATTGTGTGCTTTGAATTACAGTAGTTCTTGGGAATTCAGATAGAGGTCTTTCCCAGAGTTTTACCATAAATCTGGTTTTTAACAGGAAATGCTAGGGATTAAACTTAAAATCTTCTACTTGTAAAGTATGTGTTCTCCTACTGAGCCCTGCCCCTGCAAGTTTGAAGGTATGTCAGTTCTCTCCCCACCCTGAATTTAAAGCAGGGATGACCAACTAGAAGCATTACAAAATTTAAAACTTAGGTATGTTAGCAGTTTTACCAGTAGTTTCACTTACAGCAAACAGAAGAAGGTTGTGAGAAATAGAGAGATCTCATACTTCACTGTTTCATCACTCTTCAATTTATTATGTAATGCACTGGCCATGCCCTGAACACATATGATCAATGATGTGAAGCCTCTGTACTATTATGCCGCAAATACGTTCCCAAGTTCTGCACTACTCTCTGCAGAATTCGATGAGCCTCAGAATATCAAACTGGCTAACCCGCTGTCAGCTGTCGAGCCTTTTCGAATTCTCCACACTACATGCTTGTGGTACTGGGATGTTGTTTTGTGAGTGGGAAGAAGAAGGTCAAGGATCTGTTCTTGCTTGAGGAACATACTGCTCCTGCAAGAAAGTTAAGTTCCAGGATATTCAGGAACAAGGTTAATTGTTGAGAGAACAGGCAGGGGATGTATAAATTTAGGTACAGTGTGGGAAACTTTTAAGATATAGCTGCTCTACTGCAGTTATAGCCAAGTTGTGAAGCCCAGCATATTTTACTTTCTGCATAAATATGTGACCATTTGCCCTGGTCACTAGAAGAATGAAGAGAAACATTTTGGAGGCGGAACCTAGGATAGCTCTCACTTGTGTCTTTTAGCAAACTTATAAATGGTTCCATAATTCTGGCATATCCCAAGGGCCCAGTTTTGAGGAATCCAGACTCAGAGAAGTGTTCTTGAAATTTAGTGGCAATATCTCACTGTTTAACTCCTACAGAACAAAAATGAAAAAAATACTGGGTGATAGTTGACTGATTTATTATGATACAAAGTCCCTATGTGTTTAGCCATGAAGGC
>NW_015168048.1:683194-712881 GCF_001447785.1 Gekko japonicus
ACAATAAAATTATTACAAAAGTGTTAAAAATACTGTTTAACTCCTACACCAGAATTTTCAAAATGATTGCATGTGATGCATCTGGTGAATAAAATTGATTCCAGTAATAAATTGATGAGCACAACAGCTGCCCGGGAGTGTCGGTAGTAGTGGGATGAAATTGATTACAGTTTTATATAGTGGCACAGGGCTGTCCGTGGCAAAGGGCTGTTCTAAAATCCCCCCATTTTAATCCTGCTGCACGGCCAGATTTATCATTGTTTTTATATTCATAAACAGTTGTCTGTGCCACGGGGATGGCAGACATGTGGGTTATAGTGGCAAAACAGACCTGCATGACTCATAAAAATTACTTCCCCCTGCTGTAACTGCCAAAACACTTCTTCACTTAGCATTTGAAGGGGAAAAACATCTGGAATGACTAAGCAGCTTTAATGTGTCAGTTACAGGCATTAGTAGGCTGTGACTTGCCATCCTCCTCTCCATATCAAGGGTTGTGTATACAGCAATAATAGGGGACTTTGGAAAATGCTGGAATAAATTAGACTATAAATAAGACTGTGGAACAGAATACAGATAACAATATAAAAGGGGACAACAGATAAACTTTGAAATGTGCTTTTAAGAGAGAGTTTCCAGATGCTCTGTTTTAACGTGTTTGTGTGTCTTTTGTGCAGTTCAGAATATGGTTTTTAATCCAGAAAACTGGTTTAGATCTCAGGGTGTTTTTTAAAAACAATTAAGAAAGAAAGCTTGGATATTAAAAGCTTGGGCTTAAAAGCACGTGGACTTCCAGATATTTCTAGCAGCCAAGTTCCTTTCTGGGGTTCATTGTCTTTGGATTCATTTTCCAAAGAAGAGGTGGAGTTTTGTTAAATACAGGAATGGAGATGAGTATGGAGAGCAGTATGTATGCACGTATATGACTTCAGCAGAGCAGCAAGCGAACAGGAGCCCTTGTGCATCTATAGAATCCAATCAAAGTCCTCCCCAAGCCAGTGAGATAACAGTGTTACTGGTGTAAACATTTTGGATCTATCTGTGTAGTTTTTAATAGCAAGGTGTGTTGATAAACATCCATAATGCTTACATATCTACTGAGCTTCTCCACATTGTCCCTCCTCCGTCTGACTGTCTTGAATTAAGATAGAGAAGTGCCAGAATTATCAGTTCCAAATCTTTCCATATATTAACTACTATTGTTAACTATCTATGTGGTGATGTCATTGAAGGCAGACAGAACCCCTCGTTTGCCCTCAGTTTAGGGGGCTGGAGAGAACACATCCATTCCTGTTGCCCAAGCAGTTGAGCTTATGCTTCTTGCTTTGTGCAGTGTGTTAGCAGTTTTGTTGGCTGTGAACTCAGAGCAGTAAGACTTTTGCTCCAATCCAGATCTACTGACACAAGACTAGTTGGGGCAGAATGTACATAGGAATGTGCTTCCCACTGAACATAATGGAATAGCTGTCAATCAGTTGGATGTCAGTCATTCGAAAGTTACATTTTTGTTATCCACCTGCACTGCTTGTTTCCAACAGATACATTTCCCCATCCTCTTCCCCACAAGTAGTCATGGAACTTCAGTAGCTCCCTGTTGTCTTCTAGACACAGTTAAAGGCATTGTTTATGGTTTAGAGAGTCCTGTATGCCTTCTAGTCCACTGTCTCCTATGTATTTCACCATGATCTTTCAAGATCAGGCAAGATTGACTTTTTGGCTAGTGGTGGAAAAGGCTGTCAAGTCGCAGCAGACTTACAGCTGCACTCTAGGGTTTTCAAGGCAAAAGATAGTGGTTTGCTATTGTCTGCCTCTGCATAGCAATCTGGACTTCCTTTGTGGTCTCACACCCAAGTACTAATCCAAGCTGACTCTGCTTAGCTTCCAAGATCCAATAAAATCAGGCTAGCCTGGTCTATCCAGGTCAGGACACTTTTTGCCTACACCCTCAGCCCTCAACATCCATAACCCAGTGCAGCGTCCCAAATGTGATGATGTCACACGGAAGTGATGTCATAATGCTGGGGCCTTTGCAAGGCAACACTCTGGTATTTTGGGCAAAACCATAGAGTAACCATAGAGTTTTGCCCCAAATACTAGAGTGTTGCCACGTGACATCTACGGCGTGATGACCACTTCCATGTGATTTCATCACATTGGGGACATTGTGGGTGGTGATGTTGTCCTGCCCCCCACTCCTGGAGAGCTCCTTCCCACCCCCTGCTGGTAAGGAGGTAAGTCCTGGCAAACCCTAGCCCCCATGCACCTGAGAAAATACTTCTGGTTTGACAGGACCTAGGCCACACCCAGAAAGGGTGAAATATTTAGCTAGACCTTCAGAGGTGGAATTCAGGATGGGCCTGGAAAGGTCCATTTTACCTAGTTTTTATTGTTTGGGAATCTCATTTAGCAGAAAACAATATAAATACTTTGGAAAATACTATTCCATTTTAAATATTTTAATCAAAAGGTGTGAGTGTATACCACACACACACATTTACACAAAAACGCACTATGCTGACCTTGTGGCACACTGATGGATTGATGATGGTGACCTCATATCATATGTCAGGAGCCACTTTTCCTTTTGAGTTAGAATTTCACCTTTGAATCCACTGATTTGTGTTGGCTAATCACTCTCTGCCTTTGTTCCCCATGCATCAAATGAAAAGCATAGTTTCTATCTTGTTTGGTTTGTATGAAGAAGCACGATAAAATATGTTGCCCATAAAAGGAGATATATGAGTGTTATGGGATGATAAGTGTTTTCATGTGTTAATACTTCACAGTGATTCTTTTAAATAAAACTGAGAACCTACTTACAGCCAGACTCTGCATGGTGACTGAGCAAAGCATCATGTATAGAACAGCCTGGTCTATGGACTGCGCCCCCCCCCCCCAAATTGCATGGAAATTTTCAGTACTCTGTTTCCAGTATGGAACTTCTTTTTAAAGGGAATTAATTTGTCAAGCCTTTAGAAAATTATAGTTACGTAGGATAATTAAGTATTATAATGTCCCATATATTGGATTCATTTAACAATTTCAGTCAACTAAGTAGCGCATGCAGGAAACATTTGACGCATTTGTATTTCATAGGGAGTCCTTAACATGGTGGTGAGTCAGTCCTGAGGACGTGTATATATTTAGTCAACTGAAGACATTCTGGCTGCTGTAATTATTTAGGGCTGCTTCTCTGAGGACTTTCTGTATCCATCTCTTTGAACTTACAGCAGAACACAGTTGTAATTTTCGTATCCGACAACAAAGATCAGCATGCATTCTCCAAGATCTGGGAAAAGTTTCAAAATACTGATAACTGGTGACATCTATATTAGACTACTGCAATGTGGGTCTCCCCTTGAACAGCATTCAGATGCTACGGCTGGTACAGAATGCTCACTGGAGTGGGTCACAGGGACAGTATCATTCCAGTCTCGTTCCTACACTTGCTCCCAATCAGCTTCAAGGCCCAATTCAGGGTGCTGGTATTGGCCTATAAAGCCCTATACAGCTTAAGAACAGCATACTTAAGGACCACCTACTTCCGTTGCAACCCAAGAAAGGGCTTTCTCAGTTGTGGCACTAAAATTATGGAATGCCCTCTTTTGCTGTTTTGTTTGGCGTTCCCTCACTGATCCCCCTTCTTGTTTATGTGTTTTAATTGTCTTTAAATATAATTGTTTAAAAAGCATGTTTTAATCATCTTGATTGTTTGCTGCCTTGGGAACCCTGAGTTGGTGGAAAGGAAGTGTAAATAAATTAGCAAGATGAGGAAAGGACACATGCCTCTGTGTGTGCATGACTGCCTTTCTGTGTCTTCTGTCAGAGAGAAAAAAGGAGAGTACAGTTTTATTTGTATATATTTAATATAATGCATATATTTAATATAATCTGCCATTGGAGGGGGAATGATGCTTGATGTGACTCTCCAAGGAGACCATGTACAGGAAGTTGGCATAGATACGAACCCATGCAGCGGTGGCATAGGCGGTAGAACGCCTGCCTTTAACAACACTCGAGCAGCCACTATGGCTGTTCGAGAATCACCGCGGTCGGGGTGAGCTCCCGACCCTAGTCCCAGCTCCCGCCCACACATTGGCTCGAAAGCAAGTAATTAAATGCGAGTAGAAAAATGGGTACCTACCCTTAGAAGGGTAGGGGGCACCCGCCTCTGGTGTGTGGAGGAAGGCAGCGACGGCGGAGGCAACGGCGGCAATGGTGGCAACAACGGCGGCAGCAAGACCAGGCTGCAGCAGAGTAGAGACGGCGTGGTGCGGCAGCGGAGACAGAGCCAGAGGAGCGATTCCTGGTGGCCTGCAACAAGAACACCAGGGCGGCTGTCGTCGTCGGAGGTGGAAGCAAGCGATGACGTCATCTGAAGGCGCAGCGGAGCCTGTAGGACACAGCCGAGGCCTAAGAGAGACGGGAGTCGTGGGCTGGAAGCTGACCCGCCTGAGCGCCAGAAAAAGAGCATCCCGCTGCCGAGACTGCCGAGGAAGAGCCGAGCCGAAAGAAAAAACAGCAGCCTCCACCTGGGTGACTGGTAGGCAGTCCCATTCCCTGTTCAAAATGTGGCCCAAGTTAGGAAGCATTGTGACTAGCACATCTCATGTAAACCGCCTAGAGACCCCCAAGGGGGTTAGGGCGGTATATCAAATCGAATAAATAAAATCGCAAATGGTAGGAGGCTGCCTCCTAGACACGAGGCAGTAAAGGGCTTTAAAGGTCGAGAGACCATGACAGCTGGTTCTTGCTCATTTTTTCCCTCTTGCCATTTCTGTGTTTATGTAATTCTCCACTGATTAAATGGGCTGCACCTTGAACCTGTTCTTCATAGACAAATGTATCCTCACCTACAATTATAATGCTTGTTACATGGTGAGTGTGAACAACTTGCAAGTGTGAAGGTATATTCAACTCACCTTTTCTGCAGTACAGTAATTTGGTACATCAATCCACTTTGTCTTTTCAAAGGCCAGAAATCTTTGTTTTCTAGTTGAATACATGCCTTTCTACCCTGCATAATAGATTGCTTTGTTGTTGGACTGATGCCAAGATCTGAGCTTTTGGTGCTTCTAGTAGGAGCTCTGGAATGTCTTATGACCAGCATGCAGTCAGTCTCTCTCTCTCTCTCTCTCTCTCTCTCTCTCTGTGCATGTGTGTGTGCACTTGTGTGCATGTGTGAGTAGGGGGTAATGATGACTTTGGCAAGACAAGGAGGGTCGTGAAGTGGATTATTATTACCTCTTTTAAAAGAGTTAGAAATACTGTAATGCAGCAGAATAAACTAGCCTGATAAAACAATGACATTAAGTATTTGTTTACATAATTTCTTCTGAGTATTTATGTTACGATTGCACAAGCATTTATTATCAGTCAGTCATGGGATTTATTTTTCCCTCAGTAAAGCTGGAAGTTAACACATCGCTATCCATAAAACCAAAATGCCTTTTTGACTGTCCAAGTAGAGCTGTTAAGTAGTTCAGATCTCTTGGTGGCTATTCCCAATGCCCCAGCCTCCCGATAAGTCTCACTTATTGTGTCCTTATGGACTTTACTTGACAGGTCTGTGTTGCTCCAATTGAGCTTGCTTTTGGTTCCCAATGGTAGTGTTAACAAGTTAGAGTGCCCCATGGCTTGATGTCTAATCAGCCGGTTTGCCATCTCCCATGGTGGGTTTGGAAGAATTGTTTTTGTCTTGCTGGAATAGGACCAATTGAACTCGCTCTTGGCTGTTTGAGACAGAGTACTCCATGGCTTGATGTTGAGTCGATAGATTTGCCATCGGCTGTGGTGGGTTTGACTGGTTCCAGTCAGATTGAGGGTCAGAACGTTCTTTGGTGCCCTGTGATTTAATGTCAGGTTGTTAGAGCTCTGCCTTCTCCCATGGAGGTTTGAATGTTAGGATAGAATAGTCAGGAATGTCCAACTGGATTTAAAAGATTTTTTAGCCTGGTTTTTGGTAGGAAGGTTAATGAATGATTTGTTAATCTAGCATAGGAAATTAAGCCACTGTCCTGGGCTCTGGATTTTAGTTTTGTATGCTTTTATGTTTTTTGAAGGAGCTGCGGTGGCTCAGGTGGTTAAGACGCTGAACTGCAGGCTGTGGAAGGTCGGTAGTTCAGCAGTTCGAGACCCGGGTGCTGCAAGACGGAGTGAGCTCCCATCTCTAGTTCCAGCTCCTGCCAACCTAGCAGTTCGAAAGCAAGAAATAGCAAGTAGATAAATAGGTACCACTTCGGTGGGAAGGTAACAGCGTTCCGTGCGCCTTGGTGTTTAATCATGCCGGCCACATGACCACGGAAACGTCTTCGGACAGCACTGGCTCTTCGGCTTTGAAACGGAGATGAGCACCGCAACCCTAAAGTCGGATTCGACTGGCTTTCGATCAAGGGGGAACCTTTACTTTACTATGTTTTTTGAATGGGCACCTTTTCCGTCTTACTAATATTTTAGTAAATTGTTGTGGACGAGCCCACTAGTGGGATCTCAAAATGATTACAATCCATTGATATCACACATTCCATCTGGTGCAAAACATCACAGCATGATGTGTTTCACTACCTGGCAATGGTCTTAAAATGTAAATAGACGAGCCATTGGTGATCGACCACCACCATTAACTCCAAATAGGGGGCACCCATGTCTCAATACTCAAATAGCTGTTATATGTGCAGAGCTATGCTAGAAAAGGTCTCCATGGCTATTTTCTCACAAGTAATCTGCCCCCAGTTCTCAATGCTGTTGGGAAGCAAGGGGTTTTCTTGCCTTCCCCACAGCATCATGGCGAGTTTCTTAGAGCCAGTTTGGTATAGTGGTTAGGAGTGTGGACTCTAATCTATGAGAACCGGGTTTGATTCCCAACTCTTCCACATGCAGCTTCTGGGTGACCTTGGGCAAGCCACAGATCTCTCAGAGCTGTTCTCAAGAGCAGTTCTCAGTCAGAGCTCTGTCAGCCCCACCTACCTCCCAGGGTATCTGTTGTGGGGAGAGGAAGGGAAGGATATTATAAGCCTCTCTGAGACTCTGAGTGAATGGCAGGGTATAAATGCAATTTCTTCTTCTTCTTTTTTTTTGTAAAGATTTTATTAGCTCGCGGGAGCCAGACCGGAAGCCGCAATTTCTTCTTCTTAACTTCCCAGGGTTTCTCCAGTTTTTCTCAAACCTACTTTGCTTTGAGGTTTTGGGAAAGATCTTGGTAAAGCCTGGGTAGCTGCGATATGGTGGGAAAATTCAGATTTTCCTGCCCATGTGGGCAGCCATTTCCTCCCTCTGCCCCCCCCACCTGAGAGGGAATTTTATATTTTAAAAAATAGGGACCAGAACATCATCATATTGATACCCCGTTGTAACAATATGTGTAACAGGTTCTTTGAATTTATCTCTTTCCTTTTCAGAGATAAGGGGAAAGGCATATGTCCACAATGGAAAGGGTTACACCTATTGATATAACATTGCATTAATATAATGATGTTCTAGTGCTGATTTTTAAAACATTGCAAAAGCCCTGGTAGCCTGTGTGTGTGTGTGTGTGTGTGTGTGTGTAGGGGTGGGTGGGTTGGCCACTGCTGAAGGAGTGGGCCAGGGAAACTACAGGGAAGCTTGTCATGTGGAATCTCTGGTGCGGCTGAGCTTTATCACCAGCTGCACCAGCAACAAGGAAATCATCCAAGCCTGTCCCATCTGGAAAACCACCCATGATTCAAAATACTGTGTAAAATTTTGCTGGAAGATACCACTTGGCACTTCATTAAAACGATTAAAACAAACGCTAAAACATACATAAAACATTAAAAGAATTCAAATGCAGAGAAAGGAAGAAGAATCACTGAGGGAATGTCAGATGAAACAAAGAAGTCTTCACCCACTGGTGCCAGACAACAACAGAAGGGGACAGGAGCATCTCTCTGGGGACAGAGTTTCAAGGTCCTCTCCTGGGTTGTCACCCAACTAATCTCAGGAGGAGGAGGCACCTGAAGCAAGGCCTAGGAGGACTGTAGCAGTCAGGTTTGTAAGCAAGTACAATAAATTCAGTTATGCTGGTCTGAAGCCATGCAGGGCTTTAAAGGTCAACACCAGCACCTTGAATTGTGGCTACAGCATTCTGCACTACTTGCCATTTCTGAACACTTCTCAAAGACAAGCCTAGGTAGAGTTCATTGCAGTCATCTAATCTAGAAGTAACCAGAACATGCACCATAGTGGCCAGATCTTTTTTGTTCAGGAAAGGCTGAAGCTGACTACCCAACTGAATGAAGCTGGTAAAAGGCATTTCTCACCACAGCTGCTGTATGAGAGGACCCCCAAACTACAGACCTGTTCCTTCAAGGATAGTGGAACCCCATCAAGAATGGGTGACACTTTAAGTCTAGGGTCAGAACTTTCACTCACCAGTGCACTTTCATCTTTTGGGGAATATGTTTTGGTTTATTAGCCCACATCCATATGTTTTGGTTTATTAGCCCCAGTTCAAGGTTTCTACAGTCTCTGGCTGATCAACCAGAAGCATGACAGCCCAGACCAAATCTCTGGATGACTTCCTCCATCAGTTTCGTGTAGATGTTGAAAAGCGTAGGGGAGAAGATGGAGCCTTGCAAGACCCCACAGGCCAGAGACTAAGCCGCTGAACAGCAGGCCCCCAGCACCAGATTCTGATACCTACCCTCCAGGTCAGACCATAACTACTGTAAAATGGTGCCTCCCAGTCCCAGCCTGGAAAGGCGGTCTAGAAGAGTACCATGAGTGATGGTACCAAAAGCCACTGAGAGGCTCAGGAGAATCATCAGAATTACACTCCCATCTCCCCTTGCAGGTCATCTATCAGGTTGACCAAGGCTTAGTGCCATAGCCTGAAACCAGATTGGAAAATGTCCGAACAATCCGCTTCATCTAGGAATTCTTGAGGTTGTTCATCCACTGCCTGTTTGATCACCTTGCTCAAGAATGGAGCATTCGAGACTTGTCAACAGTTACTGAAATTTGCTGAGCTGAGTTCATTCATATAGAATGGACAGTCTCTGTGTGTCTTAACTGCAGGGGTGGCCAAACTTGCTTAACGTAACAGCCACACAGAATAAACATCAAATGTTTGAGAGCCGCAAAACATGAACAAATATTACAAATATGTTTTTATTGAAAAATATGCACATTTGCTTTTTAACATTAAATTATACTGTGTGAAAGAGCTGCATTGGCCACCCCTGATCATCTTAAGTATGGACATTTATTTATTTATTTATTTATTTATACATTCAGCTTATATACCGCCCTGACCCTGAAGGGTCTCTGGGTGGTTTACATACAAGTCTAAGACTACTTTTCCCTAACTACGGCCACATAGTACAGGGGCGGGGCTGCCTACCAGCATCCAGGTGGTGGGGCTTGCTGTTCCGGCTCGGCTCCTCCTCCTTCTTCCGGCGGTCTTCGGGGTCGGTGCTTCCGTTCTGGTGGCCAGGGGTAGGTTTCCCAATTTTGGTGGCTTTCTTTCTTCGGCGGGCCCATCTGTTGCGTGGTTTGCATCAGCACAGCTCCGGCTAATGTCCATTTGGCTCCACCGTGCCTGCGCCTCCACGTCACCGCGCCTTCCGTCTCTGCCGTCATCCATTCCACCGCTCGATTGTTACACTTGCTGGCCACCAGGGCTCGCCCCGCTGATCTCGCCGCCGCTGCTTGCTGCTGCTCATCGCTCTGCTGCCGATGCTCCCACCACACCTCGCAACGGAGGAGGGTGCCCTGACATAGGAGTGCCTGCTATGTTTTACCTTCCCTCCAACAGTAATGGGCAATCTCAAAATGCCTCTTATTAATGCCAGGTGGCTGCATTCTAGCTCATTAATCGTAGATGATTCTGAGAGGCTATCTGAAGAGATCCATGTATTGAGGTAGCTTTAATGAAGAGTTTTGAAGCATTGCTTGCAAGTCTTGGAGCACCCACAGCTGATTATGTTTTATGCTGATCCATTTTACCTACGGACTACCTAGCTACATCCAAAGTATACTTTCCCAGGGAGAAAGCATCTCTTTCCATAACTTTCCTGGCAGATTCATCAGTGGACTCAGACAGTACAGTTCTCATTCAGAGCCATGGAGTCCTATGTAGCAGCATATAGAACATCTGGTTTCACTGCTGGGAGATTCATCCAGGTTTCTAGTTTCACTAGTAACTGTTCCTTTATCTGGTGCCAAGCTATTTAGAGACTTATTGGATGCCATCTTGGAGAAACATGAAATAAAAGGAAGCCCTACCAACCATCAGAAGGGATGTGTATGATTCCAGCAGGATGCAAGCCTTTTGTGACTTTGAAAGCACTGCAGTTCTAAAGATTTCAGAAGCTGCAAAGAGAAATAGTGGCCATCTAAGCCCTACAGAAGGACCCAGCAGTCCACCAACCAGCAAACCTCTAGTTTGACTGGAATGATAAAGATCCTGCCAAGCATGATGTCTGGGAGGCCTGCTACCCAAGAAAAATAAGAGGGTATTTTCAGCACTTCATCACAGTCTGGGAGCACAACTTTTTTATACATATGAAACAAAACATGATAGTTACTTCTTGCAAAACATCCAACTATCTCATTAAGTATATGATAAAGTATCAATATATCAAATTCTCAAACTGGCCAAATCTGAGGATACTTAAATCTGGAGACTGGAGCAGCGAATGGACAAGACAGGGCCTCTACAAACCTGAAAAATGCCCCGGGTTTGTAGAAAAATGTAGAGGGGATGTGGGGCGGTTAAAAAAAACCCAAATGATAAAAGGGGTACCTGTAGCTTTAAGAAATGAATGAGAGGATCAAAGCTTGGTTTCTGTTAGTAAAAAGCAGAGGGAGGGGGCTGGGCCCCTTCCAGGGCCATTTTGGCCTCTGAGGGAGGACTCAAAAGGGCCACAGCCAGCAGCAACCCCCAGGTGATTTGCTACCACCCAACTTGCATGACTCACCTAGGGCTGGCTGCTTGCTACTAGACAACAGCGGCAACCCCACAAAAGCTAGTGTGGTGTAGTGGAGAGAGTTTCAGATGAGGACCTCGAATCCCCACTCTTCTGTGGAAGCTCACTGGGTGACCTTGAACCAGTTACATGTTCTCAGCATAACTTACCTCACAGACAGGGGTGGATTGGTTATTAAGAGCACTGGGATGCCTCCTAGTGGGCTGATATCTCACCCCACCTAGGTCTGTGACAAAAGGGCTGAGCCCAGTCTGCTTAGGCCTGCACAAGGTGGCGGTACCAGGCCTGATCTGGACCCCACCAGTCAAGGCGGGGAGGTGGCAGCTGACTCAGCCCGCACAACTCCTGCATGAGGCAAGAGAAAGCACCTTCTGGCTCTCCTCTATAATTTTAAAGACATTTCACCAAAATTCCTTAACTCTGAGCATTGCTACCAAATGCAGAAAAACAAGCCACCTTCAAGACATTATCCCCCATGCCAGTATTTAATGAGGTCTTTGTAATGTGTCCCATACATTATCTGATAATTCTTTTCATATATCCTTTTGCCATCTGTTTTTGTAAACATATGTTCATTTTTCCATTTTGGCTAATACTGCATATTTCAGCTAATACCACAACCAGGCTTTTATGGTTCCCTGTCCTCATTGTTATATGTTCAAATTATTTAATGGCAAACGATGCTCATCCGCTGCTGCTTTGACAGAATTAAGCTCTCAGGTTGTAGATATGAATATCTGATATTTGAAGAAGCAAGTAGTGATTCACAAACATAACCTGCTACAAATTTTGTTAGTCCTTAAGGTGCTACTGGACTCTTGCTTTTTTCTACTGCTACAGACAAATACAGCTACCCATCTTGATCTATCTCCACTAAGTATGTGTCAGGGTCAACTCTGGAAAGTACTTGGATGGGAGACCTCCTTGAAATACCAGAGGTGGAAGGTGGGGGCAGGCTTTATTCAGCCACTTCTCTGAATATCCTCCAAAACCCCAGTAGGGGTCAGTCACCAGAGGTCACCATGACTTCCAGGTGCACACACACACACTCACACGCATGCGCGTGCACGCACATGGGCACATATAAAAGAAACCAAAAAACCCCCAGCCCTTTCAGCAAGTTCATATAATCTCCTAGAAGTCTCAATGTGCTTCATCAAATGCAGAATGGTTCTTTGAGCTGTTTACCACCTACATGAAATATGAGTAATTGTGCTAGTTGCAGAGGACCAACTTTGATTTGGGTACTACTAATTTTTTTTATATTTCCAGAAATTGGGGGGGGGGGGTGAAGTGCCAAATTTCAAAAAGCTCAGCCGCAGAATGAAAAAAAAGAAACACTTCAGATGAAGATGATGCATTATAGCAGCATTTTGCCTCAAAGACTCTGTCTTTGAGAGAAGTCTCCAAGACCCAATTCACATAGACACCAGACCAGAAAGTCATCAATTGCCCAAGTAATTCCCCTGATTTTGATGTCTTCTAACCAATAGAATTATACCATGACAAGCAAATGGCCAAGGAGATTAATGGAAACATTTTTGCTTACCCAAGGTATTCCATAGCTGTCATCCTTATGGCTCTGTGGCCACAAATAATAAGTTTCCCAGGTGGTCACCCCACATTGTTTGGACCTTATATCCCAAGGTTTAATCCTTCACACAGAGCCAGAACTTTTTCCATTACCATCTTGGTAAATGAATTGCAGCAAGGTCCAGGACCTTGGATAACCTGCAGAGTAACAGCAGCCATCTTTATCATCTTGTACATCTTCTGCCAACAGGGTACACAATACTACTTGGTCCACTTCCTTGTCATAGTGCAGGGAAATGGTGCTTGAGCTTAAAAGGATCAATATAAAATGTTTCCTAGAGTTCTCATGACATTCTTGACCAAGTATGATTTCTAACCTCCAGGTGGCACCTGGAGATCTCCCGTTATTACAGTTGATCTCCAGACAACCAAGATCAGTTCCCCTGGAGAAAATGGCTGCTTTGGAGGGTGGACCGTATGGCATTATACCATGATAAGGTCCCTCCCCTCCCTTCACTTTCCCCAGGCTCCACCCCCAAAATCTCCAGGTATTTCCCAACCCAGAGCTGGCAACCCCTTGCTTCCAGCACTCAAAGGTGCTAAATGGCCCTTCTTGGGATGATAGCTGATTAATCGTCTTTCAGGTTTATAGGTTCTTTATGTGAAAGCTGGGTGTAGTTACATTAGATTTACCACACATCCTCTTCAAGCCCCTTAAGACATGTTAAACAGTGTTTCTGACTCAGCCAGATAGTTATCCCAATTAAACACCTACTCTGTGAACAAAGAATTGTATGTGTTTTTATGAGTATTGTCGATCAGACCTGACATTAATTCCACTTTGTGGAGTCCCCTCCCTCTTGTTGTGCACATCAGCTGCCCACTTGGGCCTTATGAGTTCCCTGTGATACAGACAGGGGTCATTTGGGGGGGAACGCGGGGGGACGCCATCCCCCCGGGTGAGGTGCAGGAGGGCGGGGCCTGGAGCTCCCTGCTGGTGCCTGCTGGAGGTCGCCGCCGGCTGTGGGGAGGACACACTTCCGGTGATGTCAGGGTGTGTGGCATATGCTAATGAGTTATGCTAATGAGTCCCCCTAGCTCTTTTTCTACGAAATGACCCCTGGATACAGATATATTCACCCTGAGGAACAAAGGCATCTTGAGTTTAGTCAGACTAAGATCTGAGAGACCCAAGTTCAAATCTCTACTCAGCCATGGAAGCTTGCTGGGTGAACTTGCGCCAGGCACACACACTTAGCGTAATCCACCTCACAGTGTTGTTGTGAGGATAACGCTGATGAGAACAATGTAAGCTGCTTGTGTTCCCCACTGGGGATAAAGGTGGGGTATAAAGGAAGTAAATAAAATAAATGTCCTTGCTAAATGGTGGCTGAAAGAGTTAACTAGATAAGCTGTGGTGGTTGGTGTGTGGGTAACATGGCACTGAAGAAAAAATACTGGTAAAGTAGAAACTAGGGATTTTATATACTCTTCAAAGCAAAAGAAAAAAAATTGAGCATTATCCTGAACTAAACCAAGATAACCACAAAGCCACAAAGCCAGTTTTGTAAGTGAAGGTTTTCCATTAAATGTAGGCATCCTTTTCTTTCTGGTTTAGTGTGTGAAGCATTACATTTTAAGAGTGTTTTTCTAAGTTGCCATGGGCTTCTGTGGGTTTTGGTTTATTTCATAGTTAAGCTAGGGCAGTGGTCGAAAGATCATAGTTCAATTATCTCCAAATGTTTGTATAACCAAGCTGCTGGTCTAGTTTGATTTTAACAGAAGCTGCGTGTAGCTGTTGTTTGAAAAGCAGGCATTTCATGGCCTGTGATCCTCTTGCCGTGGTTCTGTCTGTCAGCTGTCACCTGAATCTGCCATTAGTCTGTTAAGCTTCTGTTTGTTATTTTTAAATTCTAACACACAGCTTTCCAGGAGGACAGGAGTTCTGCTTTAGGTCTTCTGGAAAATGCTGCACACAGCTTAATTTTTTGGGGGGGAATAAAGTATATATTTTTCCTTCTCGCCATTTCATTGTCTGATGTATTTTAGTAACAGTTTTTTCCGTCTTGTTTTTCCCACCTAAATTTCATTTAACTCCTCTGTTACCATTTCTGGGAATTACCTAAAGAATCTGGATCTGGATTGTGGCTATAGCTTTCTGAACAACTGAATATTTCTGTGGAAACTTTGGATAGCTAGAAGCTGCTTAAATCAGAAGTTCAGACAGACTGTATATTACAGATAAGGCCCTATTTATATAAATGTTTATGCTCCACTTTTCTCTCCACTAGGGGAAGCCTAAAGTGGCCTACAACATTGTTCTCCCCTCTTCTGTTTTATCTTTACAACAAACCTTGCAAAGTAGGTTAGGCTGAAAGAGAGTGAGTGGCCCAAGGCCACCCAGCAAGCTTCTGTGGTACTGTGGATATTCAAACCTGGGTCTCCCAGGTTGTGATGTTCTGTCAGGCATTCTATGGAGATAGATCAAGATAGGTAGCTGTGTTTGTCTGTCTGTAGCAGTAGAAAAGAATAAGAGTAAGAGACCAGTAGCATCTTAAAGACTAACAAAATTTGTGGTAGGGTATGAGCTTTCATGAGTCACTACTTACTTCTTCAGATATCTTCTTCAGGTATCTGCAGAAGTGAACAGTGGCTCACAAAAGCTCATACCCTACCACAAATTTTGTTCGTTTTTAAGGTGCTGCTGGACTCTTGCTCTTTTCTATTATTTGGCATTCTGACCATTATACTTCATTGGTTGTTGAAACTAAGAGGGTGCTAGCATGATTTATGAGAAAAGCCAAGCTAGATCTAAAAGGCTTCCTTTAGGAAGTAGAAGTCTTGTCCAAGCAAGAAGAACAAGTAAGTGCCCAAGGTCTGGCACCACATCTGAAAGTCAGCGATAAAGCAGAAAACATCAAGACTCTGTGAAAGTTATGGAGTTGTTGTCAGTGCTAGGGATCTGCACTAGGACCAGTGCTATTTAATTAGTTCATAAATTATCTGAAATTGTGGGTGATCTGTGAAGTAGCATGTTTGTAGATGAAATCCAATTTTTCAGGATGATAGAAATCAAAGCGTATTGTGAAGTGTTCCAAGATTATGACGGACCCCTGTTCCTACTCTTCTATGAGGCAGATTTTCCCACCAAAATACTGTTCACCACTCTGACTGAGCAGCCTCTTAGCAGTGTGTTTGAATTATAAAATTATAACTTTCTTTGTGTCCCACCCAGTGTTAAAGAAGTTATTTGGCTTTTGCCCAGGCCAGAGTTTTATTGTCACTCAGTGGGAATCCTCTTATATAACCCTTTGGAAATGGTAGTTGACATGAAGTAAAGTTGAACAGGCACAGTTGGATCAGGAATAGGTCAGGGGCCAATGAGTTGAGGTAACTGTAGTTCTTTAAAATAAAATTAGAATATCTTGAACAGGCAACAGAGTATAATTGAAGCTTAAATTCTAAGAAACTCAGTTCTTTACTGTGAGAGATTGGTTTATCTTGTAGATTTCTTTCAGCAACATGTGTCTTAGCAAAGTTTCATTAAAAATACCTTAGTTTCCTGGAAGTTAGAACTTTCTTCCTGTATATCAATACTTCCCTTTTGGGATTATAACTTTCCCTTTCTGTTTTCTTGAGGAGTCTAAGACTGTTTCCCTTTTCACTTCTCAAACCAGAAGTCCCTTCTGAGTTGAACCCTCTGAATAACTGGGTAAGGAATATCCTCCTTTTCCTAGGAGCAATAATCCTTTTCTGTTTGACTAGACTGACAGTTTCCCACCAACTGCCCAGCCTCTTCTGACAAACCTAAACCCCAGTTCTGTAGACAGTGAATAATGGGCATTAAGCTAGTGTTGACACTTAGACATGAAGTTCCGATTCCCCAAATGGGTTGGTGTATAGTAAAGGATAGGAGATGTGTCCTTTCACTTCTCAAGTGACTTGTCTGTTTCCCTCAGACTGACACACACACACTCCTCCTGACTGGCAACTGCCAAGTCAAAGTCCAGACGATGAGTGACCGCTCTGACAAGACTCACAATACTTTAGAAAGTTCTCCTCAGCTGGTGCTGAACAGTCAGAGTGAAGGGGGTGCAGCAGCCTGTCAATCAAAGTGCTTTACAATGAGGCATTAACCTCTAATCTCCCAGCTCTCTGCTTTTGATGCACTAAACATTCTGGTTTTGGAGGTCGGTTCATCACATAGATCTGTTCTAACTGGGTGAGTGTTTAACAACCTCACTAGCACTTTATGATTGTTTTTATAATTGCTCTGTTTTATGTGTTTTAACTTCTTATGTAAGCTGCCCTAAGCCTGCTTTGGCAGGGAGGGTGGGGTATAAATCAAATAAATAAATAAGTGTTAAGTAATGTGCACTGGCATAAATATCCTATGGTGGGGCCTGAACTGACAGTGAAAGTACAAGCAAATGATCTCAAGGATATGTTGGGAGAACTGAATGAAACTGTCAACTCGGTGTATGGCTGCAGTGAGAAGGACAAATGTTTGGGTATATTAGGACAGGAATTGAAAATAAAATAGTTAATGCTGTAATGTCCTCACATAGATCTGTCGTATAGCTGCATTTGAATATTGTAGAGGGGAGAAAGTTGCAGAAAAGGGCAACCAAAATGATCCACGGGGTTTAAGCACCTTCTTTATGTAGGAAAGCATAAGGGTTTAGGACCTTTTTTAAAAAGAAGAAGAAAAGGGAAACAGGATGCTTGGTTAAATGGGATCTTGGTCTGATCCAACAAGCTTGTTCCTGTGCTCTTTCAAACTAGTATCCATAAGCTGCTTTGAATTTTTGCTATCATCACCCTCAACTGCAATCGTACTCTTGCCCCCACCCTCCCAACTTGGTTCTGTTGTGCAATTCCTAATGGCACCACTGTAACACAAAAATTATGCATAAAGGAAATAACACACAAGGAGCATCTCTTCTGACTGAGCCAAAAAATGAAACCAAATAACCCTGTGTAGAATTGATCTAGAGGCCATGGAAAAGCTGATGCAGTTCACTTGGCATACAGACCAGTGACCATTTCCTTCCCTTTTAATTTCAGCAGTGAAGTTTTTACCCTTTAGATTTCATTATCTGCAGACCATGGCAACTTGCCTTATGAAGAGCAAAATTCCATCTAATAGTTAAAACTGATGCTGAGAAGAATCTAGTAGATTCTCCTTTAACTTGATTGTTTTTTTTTAATAAAAATCTACCATCAATCCTGGTGGCTTTCTTATATCTTACTGAGTGACTCAGCACAATACGGAGACTGCTCTAGTTTTGTTTCAATTTTTTAATAGCTCAGCCCATACATTACATTTTCTGCTACCATAATTTTTCAATTTTTAAAAATACACTGGGCCTGCTTTTTTCCAGGGGAGGCTCTTTAATCCCTTTCTCCCTTGGAATTTTATTGCTGGGGGGAAAGCCATTCCTAAATTGCTTTTAGCTCCACTGTGAAAACTGATGAGTATCTAGGAAGAGGTTAAAAAAGGTAAAGGTTCCCTTGCTCAAAAGCCAGTCGAATCCGACTCTAGGGTTGCGGTGCTCATCTCCGTTTCAAAGCCGAGGAGCCAGCGCTGTCCGAAGACATTTCCGTGGTCATGTGGCTGGCATGACTAAACACCAAGGCGCACGGAACGCTGTTACCTTCCCACCGAAGTGGTACCTATTTATCTACTTGCTATTTCTTGCTTTCGAACTGCTAGGTTGGCAGGAGCTGGAACTAGAGACGGGAGCTCACTCCATCATGCGGCACCCGGTCTCGAACTGCTGAACTACTGACCTTCCACAGCCTGCAGTTGAGCCACCGCAGCCTAACCACTTGAGCCACCGCAGCTCCTTAGGAAGAGGTTACAGGACATCATAATGTCTGTTCTGTGGTGGTGGTGATGACAACAACCATCCCATCTGTACAAAACTGTCCAGCGGAGCTTTTCTGAGTGATATCAGAACTTCTCTATCCAGAAGCTGTTTCTTTGTACCACTTTATTTTGGGGTGGTGGTGGTGGTTACATTTCACTAGGAAAAGAAAGCATGGCTGAAATGGTTAGAGAGCTCTTGACTCCCATGCCTTTCATCCCCTTGCAATCCCTGCAGCTGAATTTGGACAAGGGAAACTAATATCTTTTACAATTCTTATGTAAGAAAATGGGACATGTAGTTTCAGCTTATTTCTCTGCTGCTATGATATGGTGTGTCAATTAAGGTTTCTGAGTCTGGTTTTTGAAAATACTTGATATCTCAAAGGTAAAGCTTTCTAGGTCTTACACAGTAGCTACACCTTTCAAGCAACAGCTTGTTTGGGCAGCTCAGATTTGGCAAACGTGTTCCTTACAGGCGCTTTGACATAGTGCAGGTGAAAGAAATGCACTAGGGGAAGAAATTCAGATTGGGCCCATCCAGGAACAGGTTAGAGCATATCATACTGCCCGCTCTGTGATGGTGATGACAGCAAAACTTAAGTATTTTTTTGCAACCGTCCCATCTGTACAAAGCTGTCCAGTGGAGCTTTTCTGAGTGATATCAGATCTTCTCCATCTGTACCCTAAAGAGGATAATTTAAATCATTTAGAGCCATGCTGTGACTTGTTTGCAAGACATTTTGCAGACAAAATTGCATTAGTTCTCATTAGGCTGCACTGTTTTCTTCAGGGCAGCCCGAAAATGCCTCAAAGAGCATTGTGGTCAAAACAGTTTGGAAGAATTTGATTTGTTGTGATTTGAGAAATGGTACAAGTTGCTTGTACAGCCTTGACCTACCACTTCTCAGGGTATAACTGTTGTGCACTGTAGCTTATTACATTTTGGTGGAGAGAGTGACCAGTTGGATCGAGCAATTAGTCACTGTTTTTCTGTGTGCTTGTGGGGGGGGTAATTTTGACTACCTTGAAAGAGGCCATCATGGGATCTCTCCTGAAGAACCCTTCCCCAAACCCCAGCACATAAATATACCTTTCTTGGGCAAGACGCTTGAGTGGGTGGTGATTGTACGATTCTAGACTTTCTTGGAAAGCACCTACATTTGACCTGGTTTAGAACTGCTGAAGTTTCTTTAACTGATGAATTTCCCAGGAAAGTGACAGCAAGCGAGATTTCTCAGCATCCTTCACACCATCTGTCATTATTAATGCTGGTGGTTAGGTGGATGTATGTAGCCTATAGAGGTATCAGTATGAATCCAGTCCACTGTCTCATTCAACCCATCTGACATATATATTTACAAGTGGAGACCCACAAGAAACTTGTGGGATGATTATCTCATTCGTCACACCTTTGCTTCCTCTCCTCACCCCTACCTCTCTCACACTATTTCTCCCCTCTGCCCCCCTTTTCTTACTCTCTATTTCTCCTCCATGCATGTGACTTCCTCTCTCTTTCTGACCTGTCATCATTCTCTTTGTTTTTCTGCCTCGCCACTTCATCACTCTTTCTCTCTCTTTCTGCCCCCCACCCCATCATTCTCTCTTTCTGCCCCCATCACTCTCCCAGCCTCCTGCCTGCTTCCTCCCCCACTCCGCAGATCAGCAACAGCAGTGGTGGTGGTGCTCCCAGCCACCACCTGCTTCCTCTCACCCCACAGCAGCAGTGGCAGTGCTCTGGGAATCACAACGGATCTCCCAGCTACAGAGATCAATTCACCTTAGGAATGCCAGCTCCAGGTTGGGAAATTCCTGGAGATTTGGGGGTGGAGCCTTGGGACAGTGAGGATTGGGAAGGCAAGCAGCCTCAGCAGGGTATAATACCATTGACTCAACCCTCCAAAGCAGCCATTTTATCCAGGGGAACTGATCTCTGTCACTTGGATAACAGTTGTAATTCTGGATGATCTCCAACCCTTACCTGGAGGCTGGCAATGGTGGTTCTCGTGGAGGAAATGGCTGGTTTGGAGGGTGGAGTCTATGGCATTACACCAGTCCAAAGTTCCTCCCCTCCTGAAATCCCACCCTCTCCAGGCTTCACCCCTTAAATGCCCAGGAATTTCCCAACCTGGAGTTGGCAACCCTATTTCCTTCCCACCCAACAGCCAACCTACCTTTATCAGCCTCTCTGTCTTCTGCTTTCCATCTCCACCCCCCAAAGACGGGGATTTGAACCTGGGTCTTGCAGACCCTACTTTGAAGCTCTAACTGCTGCACCTCACTGGCTTTCATAGGGTGGCTGCTGATGAACAGTAGCAAGCAGCCAGGCCTAGTTGAATCATGCAAATCAGGGGGGACCTGGCAACCCTAGACTGCTGCCAGGCCTAGGGTTGCCAACCTCCAAATGGGACCTGGAGACCCCCCAGAATTACAACTGGACTCTAGACAGCAGTGGTCTGTCTCCCTGCAGAAAATGGCTGCTTTGGAGGGTGGACTCTGCGGCATTATACCCAGCTGAGGACTCTCCCTTCCCAAACCCAGCCCTCCTTAGAGTCCACCACAAAATCTCTAGGAATTCTCCAGCCTGGCACTGGCTCCCTCCTTTCCTCAAAGGGCAAAATAGGCCAGGAAAGTGCCCTTCCCCCACCCTTTTACTGACAGAGCCAGTTAGAAGCCTCCCCCCCAACACATTCTAATCTCTCACCACTGATGCCTGGAGTTAGATCCCCGCGGAGGCCATTTCAAAAGGTATTGGTGGGAATTCAACTGTCCCTGAAAGGATTTTTTAAACTTTTTTTGTATTTTTCTGCAAACCCAGGAAGTCTATGTAGGAAAAGCTGTTGGGGGAGAGTGAGCCCCTTGTTGGTGGAAATAAGTATCCACACAGAGTAGCTATTAGATATATAGATGCCCCTGACCTGGATAGCCCAGGCAACCCCATCTCGTTAGATCTCAGAAGCTAAGTAAGGTTGGCCCTGGCTAGTATTTGGATGGGAGTTGGAATACCAGGGTCATGAAGCAGAGGCAGATGATGGCAAGTCACCTCTGAACATCCCTTGCCTTCCAGCCCCACTAGGGGTTGCCAGAAGTCAGCTTGACTTGATGGCAACCCCCCCCTCTGAAAAAAATAGAATTTAAAGTATATATGTATGTATTTAAATCTTTATACCCATGTCCCTCTCAAACCGGGACCAAAGCCAGTTTATAACAAAATCCCCCTTTCCTTAATTTTGCCTGCACAATAGCCCTTTGAAATAGATTAGGTTGAAAGAGTGACCAGCCCAGGGGTCATTCAGCAAGCTTCCACAGAAGAGTGGGACTTTGAGCCTGTCTCACAGATCCTAGTCCAATACACCAACCACTACACCACACTGGCCTGAGGATATTGAAGAAACCTCTCTACCACCTCTTGTTCTTATGCTAAAAGCCTGGCTTAGGTTCAGCACCTGGGTTAAACAAATGCTCTCAACCTGGGTAGTGACCCACAGAAATTACTAGGGTTGATAGGGTTGATAGGGTTCCTTACCACACTTAGAATAAATACTGAAAATCAAAATATTAATAAACCAGAAAATAATGTATTGAAAAGTAGAATGGAAAGAACTGGACTAGAGAACTAGCAAACTTAATATCAGGCATTGTATCCAACACTGTGTGTGTGTGTGTGTGTGTGTGTGTGTGTGTGTGTGTGTAAGTGCCATCAAGTCACAGCTGACTTATGGCAAACCCAGCAAGGAGCTTTCATGGCAAGTGAGGAACAGAGGTAGTTTGCCATTGTCTTCCTCTGCAGTCTTTCTTGGAGGTCTCCTATCCAAATACTAACCAGAGCTCACCCTGCTTAGCTTCTGATATCTTATGAGATCCGGCTATACCATGCTGCCTTTCCTCCCACCCAACACTAGAAAGCCCATATTAAGAGCCAAATGCAACATATGCTCAAGACAGGAGACAAGAGGGCAAAGAGGTATGCTGACAGAGTGAAGTGGGGGGGGTATATACCTATCCATGGAGGTCTGGCAGTGATCCAGTTCTCAAGGCAGGGTTTCAGGTATCTGAGTAATAAATAATCAGCAGAAACTTATCATGTGTTTCTACCATAGGTACTTTTGTAGTTACACAAACTGGGATGGGTTGGAGCCAGCCAGAGTGGGTCAGCAGACTAAGGGCAGTAGGACTGAGAGGAGTGTGGGAAACAGATTTTGACTCCAAATATAGGGCAAGAATCTTGATTTAAAATAAGGATTTTTTTCAGAGTTGGAAAAGAGGGACACAGGGTAAATTGGCATTCAGAGTATATCGCTGGATTGGCTGGAAGGGGTGGAGAGGGAAGCTTATATTTCTAAATAAAGAAACAGAGGGAAGATCTCCAGGTCAGGAGAAAGTATGTTTGAAGGTGGTCTTGGATACCTCATTGAACTGGGGTTTCAGTGGGCAGTTTGAAAAATCTAAATTGCAAGATCAGGACAGTTCTTTTCTTGTCAAATTGCTAATGCATTAGGATATTTTATGGCTAAGGCACAATGCTTATATCTTAGTAGAAAAGAGTAACAGTCCAGTAGCACCTTAAAGACTAACAAAATTTGTGGCAGGGTATGAGCTTTCATGAGTCACTGAAACAGTACATTTGAACAATATGTGCTCTATTAGCAGTTGCTCAATAGTGGGGGGATAACACTGCATACGCTCAGGTGTACTTTCCTTAGTCTTACTACTTTGCACAGAGAGTAACAGCAAAGCTTCCTTTTTTGATAATGTAAAAGAAAGCACATACAATTCACGATAAAGGGTTTCATGTGTATTTTGAAGTGATGCACACATGCTGTATCTCAAAGAGAAAGCAACAGTTAACCCATAAGTAACTTCCTTCTCTGCCCTCACCATTGGTGTGTGCTTCCTTCAGTCTAAGGCTGCTGTTAGTCTTCCTGACTTTATTTTTCCTCTGCAGTCAGCAAGTTTTCCCCCCAAAGCTTTATCAGATTCTGTGCAAATGGTTTTGCGGTGCAGCCCCAAACAGCAGTTATACTCTTCTAAGTCCACTGAAGTCAGCAAGCATAGAGGGATGCAACTCTTTTTACGATTGCACTGTTGATGGTTGTAAAATAAACTACAAATTACCATCAGTTTATCTAATGAATTCTTATGTCTCCCTCCCCTTCCCTCCTTGAAAATGCAAATTGCCAGACTGGAAATAGTGAACTGGTCCATGTTTTGTATAGTCCTCAGATTGACCCATATTATGAAACAAGCACATGCTGATCAACATTCAAAAGGCCATTGTTTGTACATCGAGGATTCCAGCCAAGAAAGAGGAAGTGTGAGGGAGGGGTGAAGTATTTTAAGAAATCAAATGGAGTTTTCATAAGCTAAAAGGGATGCAGTGATAAAAGACACTGCAAAAATTGTAAATCCCTTTTTGGTTTCACTTCTTTACAACCTAGCCCTTCTTACAAGCCCTGTCTCACAGATACGGTACAATCCTGTACCTAAGTAATTAAGAATGATTGTTGGCTAGTGACCCACTGTCCTCTTTCTATTCCAATCCCTCTCCCCCTACCCTATAGATAATTCTATATATTTTTACTTTGGCATAACTTTTTGTGAGAGAAACAAACACAGCCCCATAGAGCTGCCTGACCCCAGGGATTCTAACTGCATTCCAGATTGTTTGTTGTTGTTGTTCAGTCGCACAGTCGAGTCCGACTCTTCGCGACCCCATGGACCAGATCACGCCAGGCCTTCCTGTCTTCCGCCGTCCTCTGAAGTTTGCTCAATTTCATGTTCGTTGCATCTATGACACTGTTTAACCATCTCATCCTCTGCCATCCCCATCTTCTTTGACCTTCAATCTTTCCCAGCATCAGGGTCTTTTCCAGGGAGTGCTCCTCATTTGGTGGCCAAAGTATTTGAGCTTCAGTTTCATTGTCTGGCCTTCCAGGGAACAGTCATGGTTGATTACTTTTAGGATTGACGGATTTGATCTTCTTGCAGTCCAAGGGACTCTCAAGAGTCTTCTCCAGCACCATAGTTCAAAAGAATCTATTCTTTGCCGCTCGGCCTTCCTTATAGTCCAACTCTCGCAGCCATACATGACTACTGGGAATAACATTGCTTTGACCATGTGGACTTTTGTTGGCAGGGTGATGTCTCTACTTTTTATCATGCTGTTTAGGTTCGCCATCGTTTTCTCCCAAGGAGCAGGCGTCTTTTAATTTCATGGCTGCTGCCACAGTCTGCAGTGATCTGGGATCCCAGGAACGTGAAGTCTGTCACTACTCCCACAACTTCCCCTTCTATTTGCCAAGGAGTGATGGGGCCGGATGCCATGATCTTAGTTTTGTTGATGTTGAGCTTCAAGCCCACTTTTGCGCTCTCCTCTTTTACCCTGAGCAAGAGGCTCTTTAGGTCCTCTTCACTTTCTGTCATCAGAGTGGTATTGTTTGCATATCTGAGGTTGTTGATCTTTTCCCCAGCAATCTTAATTCCCGCTTGTGATTCATCCAGGCCGGCATTTCGCATGATGTACTCTGCATATATATTAAATAAGCAAGGTGACAATATACATCCTTGTCGTACTCCTTTCCCTATGCTAACCCAATCAGTTGTTCCATATCCGGTTCTAACTGTCGCTTCTTGACCCTTACACAGGCTTCTGAAGAGACATGTGAGGTGGTCTGGTACTCCCATCTCTTTAAGGACCTGCCATAGTTTGTTGTGATCCACACAGTCAAAGGCTTTAGCATAGTCAATGAAGCAGAAGTAGATGTTTTTCTGGTACTCTCTTGCTTTCTCCAGATTGTTAAGGGTCTGTATTTTAGACTTTAAAGAATATAATGCTTTTATAGTGGAAGTACAGAAATTCAGGCTTAATGTTTTTGCACCATATTTCGAAGTGGCACTTTTGAAGCAACTGCACTTATTTCTGCAATTACTAGTCCACTCCTAAAAATCTATAATTCCTGGAAGCTATTGGAAATGAACTGATTTACAAAAGCTCTGTGCAAAGCTTGTTCTTGTGGTGATGTATGTTGAAAAGAAAACCAATATAATGGTCTGTTGTAATCAGAAAAAAGTTAATAAATATAGTTAAGTGTCAGTAAGAAAAATATGAGCCTTAACAAAAGTAAATGTAGCAGTCCACTCAAAGCTCTGTTCCTCTTTCGGAAAAAGTATGAAATTTAAACCAAATATCTCTGCAAAGACATTCTGTAACCCTGTGCCTAGTTCTCAGCACATGACCATTGTTGAAACAAATGGGATTTAAATATGTATGGGTTTATGCTTCTAAACTGGAGTCTGTATCTTAAGACTGGAATCACACATTACCTGTGACACAGGTATGCAAGCAAAAAAAAGCATTCTCTTGACATATAGAACTTTTGCCTTGTGTAAAGATTGGATTGTGTTATGTTTTGCCTGTCCCAGCTCTACATCATTGTTGGTGGGGGTGGTGAAACACAATATGTGATAATGTCATAATGCAGTGTAAGTGCTTCAATGTGGTAAGCAGCTCCTGTTGGGAATATAATGTAGCCACTGACCCAACACAATACCCTTTCCAGGTGGAGATGCCTCTGTGCGGCTGATGTTTGTCAGGGCTGCTTCATGGAGCTCTGACCCCATAAGGCAATAGGCAACATGGATGCTTGACCAGCATTAGCGCAGGTCTGAATAGGGGGAGATACAGCAGTTACCCCAGACTGCAGTTGTGGTTCCTGTGTTCCTCCACCTATGGGGGAGGGGTGACAGAATCAAGGTACTGTGCTGACAGCAGGGTATTAGAATGCCAGCATATCTCCCCAGCATATCTTTAGCAGTGAACACCCTTAATACTATCAGCTGTTGTGGAAGTCAGTGGAAAAAATACGGAGTAAGGACAGGGGAACAGGGAGAGATGGTTACAGCCTAGATGAGGGCTGAGAGTCCCCTTCCTTTGCTTACTTGTGTGGAGTACATTGCCCTTGTTGGGGGAGTGGGGCAGCCCCGTAGCCAGAAAATTGTGGCTGGCGGGGCAGGGGCCAGGGTGCTGGGGCAGGGGAGCAAGGAACTTAATTAGATTAAGCAGTGTGGTGAATGAACGAGAGAGAAGGCATACCTTCTCTGTCTCTTTTTCCTTCCCCAGCCCTTCCGCAGCGGCAGTGAGGCTGGAGAAGGAAAGGGAAGCCGCCCTGCTACTTCTGGTCAGTTTCACTCCCTTCCATCAGCTATTAGGTTTAACAGCTGTTTGTGGAGGAGTGAAATTGACCAGAAGTGGCAGAGTGGCTTCCCTTTCCTTCCCCAGCCACCCTGCTCCTGCAGGGGCAAGGTGCACCAGGGTGGGGGTCTGGGGGGGTCTGGCATCTTCTCAGGGTGGGGCAGGGCCAGTTGGTGGAGGGGCTCCACCCCAAAATCCCCCACCGTTGCTACGGGCCTGGAGTGGGGTATCCCTTTCAGTGTCTTTGTTCTGAGATGGTGTGCCTTTAAGGATTCTGGACAGAACAGCGTTGGGCAAATGCAACAGTGTTTGTTCTCTCATTTGGCTGTTTGTTGTAAGTGCCCCCCTCTGTAGTGTGAAATCCCAATTATGCGGAGTCCCCATCACCCAAGTGCAAGACCCTGTGCTCTAAATGTGTGCAGAAAGATATGGCCCGATGCCTTGCATCTTATCATCTGAAGTATGGTTGTTGTGTGCTGAGGTTTCTATATGGTTTATGAATGGCATGGCGGGGGAAGTATGACTGGCTGCTGGGAACTGACTGCAGGCTTAGTTGGTTGGTGCTTGGGGAAGGAGGTGGGAGACACTTTATTTTGTGTTTTTCCTTTCATGGTCCTCTATAGGCTGCACCATAGTTTTGCTGATGGAAAATTATAGGGGTGTACCTGGAGCTGGAGGAGCCTAGGAAGCCAAGTTCTGTTCTGCCCACGGCCTGCCCCTAACACTGCCCAGTTCTATGCTGGAGTAGGAGTTACACCAGCAGGGCCTGCCATCAGTGTACCTTCGGAATTTGCTGTAACTTTTAATCTTTGAACACAATTTTTACAACATTTTTTAGCTTGAACACTGTTAAATGCATTTTAAGCCACTCAACAACCACTGTTTTTTATGCATCAGCTGGTTTTTTAGAATATTTTTATTTTATTTTGTAAACTGCCTCAGGCAAGATCCCTGAAGAGATAAATAAAGTCAGAAATATACTGATTTGGTGTTTAGTCTCAGGAGGGTAGCTGTGTTCATCTGCAGCTACATTCAAGTCCAGTAGTGACATAGAGACCAACAAGATATTTGTGGTATAAGCTAGTTTAGAGAGTCAAAACTCCCTTTGTCAGATGTTTAGTTGTCATCCTAAACCCATTCAAGCTGAGGCCTAAAATGGGGCTGTGAGTGTACTTAAATGGGTCACTGACATCTCTCCTATATAATAATCCTGTTTTGGAGTGGTAAGACTCAATGCGCGCCAAAATCAGTTGGCTGCCTGAACTGCCACTCAGAAGGTCACTGGCTCCGTTGCCTGAGTCCTGCCCACAGAACCAGTGCCCATGAAAATTTACCTGTGCCTGGCTCCCTCAGAAGACGGACACTCCAGCTCTGCTGCTGCGACCAGCCCCCTCAGAAGACAGAGACTCTGGCCCTGCTGCTTCGCTCTGCTGCTGCTGCCTGCCCCTGTCCACTGCCCACTGCTCATTTGGGAGGAGGAACCGTGCTTCAGCTGCTGATGCTCCAGGTAGCTGCCACCGAGCAGCCTACTGGGGGGGAGCCGGGAATCCACAACGCTGTACTGAGGGATAAGGAGGAGGCAGATGGGGGGTAGCGAAATGGGAGCGAGAGTTCTGCTGCTACTGCTGTGGCCCCAGGCACACCTGCTGCCTCTGCCACAGTTTTCACTCTCTGAGTGGCCGCCCAGAGAGGCAGCCACTCCGGTCCTGCCCGGTATCTGGCAGCAGCAGGGGGGCAGCAGGAGAGGAAGCACAATCTGCCCATCCCTCCATGGTGGCGCCACGTCGTGCCACTCCCTCACTCCCAGTCCACCTGGCCAGGGTGTCTCCACGCCAGCTCCAGACCCCACATGCAGCGGTAGAGCGAATGGGGGGCAGCGCTGTGGCAGGGCACACGCCGCAGTTCAGCCCAGCATCTAGGGCGGGCGGCCTCCGGCAGATGGGAGACAGCAGGCTCACCGTCCCACCCAGAGCGAGGCCTGGCCTCCCAGCCACAACAGTGGTCAGTGCAGCACGGCTCCCGTCCTGTGGTGGTCTGGCCATGGCACTCGGGCGGAGCTGCCGGGGTGGGGGAATGGCTGACTGCTGCAGGCTGGAGCACTCTCCCAGACCCTCTTTCTAGAGCTCGTTTCATTTATTTCCACAACAGGCCTTATTACTAGTAAGATATATGTGTCTCTTTTTTGTTTTCTGAAAAGGGGAGACACACTGAGAATTAACTATAATTTCTATTGTCCTGGGTGGTTGTTCATTCTTTTCTTTTTTTTTAAATCCCCGTAGGGATATTTTTTATTTTGCATATACTACAAACTACAAAGAAATACAGGAGAGGGACTACAACTAAGGATAAAGGAAAGCAAACCACACTAGACTAAAACCCCAAGAGAGGGAGATCTTTTCACTGTTAGTAAATATGTTAGTACCATTAGTTTTATTATCACAATATACTTGTTGAGTTTTTGCTTATAACAATTTGCTTCTTGTATGTTATTTTGTTAGTTGTTATGAGAGAAGTCTCTGATCATCTGCTTATTCTTTGCTTCAAAAGGCCATTTTCCAAGTCCTTCTGCCTTTACTTCGGCTTTCTGTCTCTAAAATCATATACTACTCTAGCAGGTCCTGCACCATTTTCTGCCGCAGAATCCTCTTCCATTCCCGGTGTAGCAGAGTCACTTGACTTCGATTCTCCCTCTTTAGACTCATCATCTGTCCCCAGCTGACATTTCAAAAATTCTTTAGCTTTAAAAGTAGAGTCTATCTTCTCCCTTCTATCGTTGATCTTAAAGAAGACACCTTCTGGAACCGCCCATCTGTACAATATTCCATTAGTTTGAGAAAAAGAAATTAATTCCTTGTAATTTTTCCTCTTTTGTCTAATTTCAAATGGAATGTCCTTTAAAGTTTTAATGGTTACATTTCCCATTTTCAGTGGAGCTGCTGATGTTGCTTTTAAAATGGTATCTCTGGTTTGTCTTCTTGAAAACTTGACCACTATTTCTCCAGGTAGGCTATTTTTTTAATATAGTTGGAGTAAGCCCTATAGGCTGTCTCCATTTAGTTTACCAGTTCATCCGCTGTTAAGCCTACTACTGGACCTATGATCTCACTGAGCACCCTCTTCATGTCTTCCTGATCCGTTTCAGGAA
>NW_015168048.1:713266-720137 GCF_001447785.1 Gekko japonicus
CATCTGCTCCCTCTGCCGGTCTCGGACTCTGCCCACCTGGTTTCGTTTTAAACTTTCTCTGCTGGGCCGCCACCTTTCCCATTTTTTTTACAGTTTCTGCTGCTTTCCCACAACTCGGAAAACTCGCCAAACGACTTCGCAATTCAGATAAGTCTCTCAAAACACTTTCTGTTTACTTCCTTCCCTCTCCCCCTTCGTGTCTTAACTGCTCATTTGCAAAAGAGGCGTCCCTCTTTGCAATCTCTGTTTCCAATCATGGGGGGGGGGAATCGCTTTTCAAACTACTCCGTTTTTATTCAGAACTCACGTTCATTGTTGGCCAGTTTATCTGACCACGCTCAGTTTTACGCCATTCCGCTCGATCTCTGGCGCTTGTCCCGGTCAGTCCAGCTTATGCCCGAAGGCCACTCAGCAACTGGACCGTCGGGGTGGGTCGACTGGAAGTCCGGTTGTTGTTCATTCTTATATGCTCTCATGGGTTTCTAAATGATGGAAAAACAAGTAGTTCAGATAGAGTGTAACTGCTTCAAGGTAACACTCCAGGAAATGCCAGAATGGTACGTGTGCCACCCAAGTCTCTCTTGTTATTATGGACCTTTAGGCATTCTCAGGGAAAAGATAACATGAAGAGCCTCCCGCAGGCATGTGCGTTCTTGTTATGAGGAGAGATGCAGAAGCTGCACGTCATAGGTAGTTTGCTGGCAGAATCTTTGCTGTGCCTCTGGGAATCTTGTTAGCCATAAACAAAACCTGTATTTAACCACATTCTAGGTAGGTTTTTATTTCTCCCCCACCAGTTTTGTGGATCCTTTGCCGTGTAATCCACAGCTGCTGGGCTATCCAACAAGCTGGTTTAGTCCCTTAAAGGGAATGAAGCTAAACAAGCATAAATGGTTAGAAAATATCCTTTAACATGGACTCGCTTTTACAGCTTCCTCCCACCTCAACTGTCTCCGTGTGAGAGAGATTCTTTAATATCATGACTGAAACAGAGAATTCATGTATTGGGTTGCCCAGAAAGGTGATGGGGGGGGGAGCTGGCGGGGGAGTACTGCCACTGCCTTATGACAGACAAGTTTTTTCTTTTTTGCCCTGACTCCCATTCTCTGCAAAGGGGAGGGGAGCTGCTGCTATGGCAACAGCTTTTGCCTCTGTTTCTACCATAATATTGGCGTCTGGACAGCATGTGGTAAAATCCATAAATGGAACAACTTTTGGGTGGGTGTGAAGAATATTATTCTGTTTTAAAGCAAGATTCTGAGTCTAGTAGCACAGAGACCAACACGATTTTGGGGGCATAAGCTTTCACGAGTCAGAGCTCCATTTGTCAGATCTGAGCAAGAGAGCTTTGATTCTTGGAAGCTTATACCCCCGACAATGTTGTTGCTTTCTAAGGTGCTACTGGACTCAAATCTAGCTGTGCTACTGCAGACCAACACAGCAGAAACTATGCAAGACATACTTCTACCTGTATCCAATCACAATGTGTTTTTTGGGCATAGCCATTTATAATCTAAAATTTGATAATTAAGATAGAATTTGTAAGAGTGACTCTAACTACTTATGTGGCTGTCTGGGAAACAATTCCTTTCAAATTATTTTCTCCCTTTCCCACCTCCAGAGTGTCTCACACCAAATACTGAACTGTTCCGTATTGAAGTACTGATGAAAATAGATACCACTATTTGTTTTGTGCTCTATCGTTACCTGTGCATGTCATGTTCTCATCTATTTCTCAGAAAGTGTATACTGAAAGACATCTGCTCCTCTTATACAAGTGCCCTTTTCCTGGGCCAAGGATGTGATGGTGACTCAAAACAATTATGTCCCCACATAGTTGTTTGTGATTGATATGAAGAGAGCGTCCATTAAGGAGGTACAGGACAAGAGATGCCTCTTTATTTCATGTCCTTTTTCTACCCTACCCCCCCTGTCCATGGTATCTAAATCTTGATCAGTAGGATGGATGTCCTAGACTAGGGGAACTTGCAAAACAGTTTTCTTATGCTGATTAAGTTCGGCTTGCCAGAGTAGTAGCAGGTATATTGTAAAATGTGTATGTCTTTTTTAAACGTCAAACCATTCACACAGTGTACTAAAAGGCAACCTTTTTCAGACTGAGTTTCCTGGCCTGCTTTATGCTGTCAAAATGCTTCACAAAATGGTAAAAACAAATCTGCTTACTGCAACTCCTAAAGCCTGTGCCAGCATCCTCTGCATTGTGGCTTCTCTTGGCATGCTGCCATAACATACACTGCTATTTAAGATATGAAAAGTCTAAACACCAGCATCTCACCTTCTTGGAAACTCTCCATACAATTCAGAGAATCTATGCGACGTATTACAGCACTCCAGGTGGGAGTTGTATTCACTAGATCAGCTCTCTCAGATAATAAGGAAGCCGACTACTATGTCTTATGCAAGTATTCCTGTGGAAGCTTCTGACAATGCAAGCTCCAATTTATCAACATTTAGGCCTGTTACTCTATCACCTTTCTTTGTTCTGCTTTTCCTATAAGGAGCTCAAGGTTGAGGTGCATAGTTCTCCCCTTCCCTCTTCATCATCACAACAAACCTTGTGAGGATAGATGAAGCTGAGAGAATGACTGATATTCAGTAAGCTTCATAGCTAAGTGGGGATTTCTAGTCCAGTATGCTAACTACTGCATCACATTGGTCGTTTGCTCTATGAACAGATATCAAACCATACAGCCTTCTTGATTGGTCTGGAAACCGTAGGTGTTTGCCACATGGGGACAGGTTTGTGTAGTTTCCCCATTTCTGTTGCAGCTTCCGATACAGTGCACTGGCAGTGGAGCTTCCCAGTCCCCTGAGAGCAGCTGTCCCCTCCCCTGTGCTACTATTGAATATCATTATAACAATGTACCATGTATCAGGTTTGCTGAATTTCCAGCATTTATTTTTAAAGCAAGCCTCTAGCCCCTTTTATTGCACACATGTGCATTTCCCCTTATATTTCCACAATTATATGTACTAGAGACTATTTTTAAAAAAAGGAAAGGTGGAAATTCAGAGAACCTGATAGATTGTTATGACATTCCATTTCTTATTTTTTTTCAAAGCACCCCAGGGATTGGATGGGGTAAGATGTCCACCGCAGGGATAGGGGCAGGGGAAATGGATGCTGTATGTATGGGCTTAGAAAATCTGAACTTTCCCATCTGTGTAGTAGTTATCCATGCTTTGCTGTGATCTTTCCACAAATTTCACAACAAAGGAGGTTTATTAAATATTGGAGAAAAAAGTGGGGGAACCCCAGGAAGTGTACAAATGTTACCACACTGTTGTGGAGAAACAGAAAAAGATCAGCTCTCAATAGCATCAAAAATGAGGCAAGTAACCTGTGTGGAAATGGCCATATCCTCACTCCATGGTCATAATGACTTTTTTAACCCATGTCTGGCTTCCATAATGAAAATGGAGAATATCACCTGTTGGAGTATTATTTTTATGCCAGTCCAACACATCCTCTGTTAGGAAATAGATTTTGACTGGAGTATTCAATGCAGCCTTCTATTGCTTTAAGGTATTCTGATTGATGTAGAATGTCTCTAAGCAGAGCCTACGAAATTGTATGTGCTAGCCAAATGAAGGCATGTATTTTTAGAACAGAAAAATAGCTTCACCTTGATGTGACTCATACATTGGACACAACTTGTGAACCCTCAGCAATGTGGCTCCCCCTTTAAGTCATGTGCCATCCTGCTTTATATTTAAAAAATAAAGCAACAGGGGCAATCATAATACCATATGTGAATAATTTAAAGCTGCAGATATTTCGTCAAGCATCCACACACAGTATGTAGGGGAGTCAGACTACACTGAAACTGAATATTCATTTCAGACTTGGCAAGCACTTCTCCTTGAAATGATATCCAACCTTTTTCTCCCCCTTGGGGATGAATGGATCCAGCTGAAGTGAGGCTCAGCCAGGAGAAAAAGGAGACCTCACTTAAGTCAATAAAATACAGTAATACAATGCTAGTCTCTCATAGCTCTTAAATCAGATCCTTAGATTGATTCATCTGATTTGAACTCGCTGATTTTAATCTTGACACTGTAGTATCATACAGTGGAGTATTCTAAGGTGGGCTGTTTTTCTTTACATCAGTATCTAGCCACTTTATAGGAGAAGATCAAAGGCCTTTCCTATTGGACTTCATGGGCCAGCTGATAATCAGTCCCCTTCCTCTGAAATAGAGATGGGGTATTTTCAATTGGTCTGTTGTGCCTGTTTCTATTTTATATTTCTTTCGATAGCTTCCTTGAATTTTTCTGCTAAAAATGAACCGTGGGATGTAAATATATAGAGAAAGGTTTATGTTTGTGTAATGGTAGTCAAATTTATACCCTGCCCTCCCCGCAAAGCTGGCTCAGGGCGGCTTCCAACAACAAACACAATAATACAGAATAAAAACATAAATAATACAGAATTAAAACACAGCATTTAAAATAGTACATTACAAAGTATCAGAATACTGGTGGCAGTTAAAAATCAAATGAATAAAGTGCTTTCCAACAAAGTGCTTCGATGTTAATCCACATAAAATGTTTAGATGTTATTCTGCTCGTTCTCAAGGCAGCTGCTCAATGTTAACATTTCGGGCCATGCACTAGGGCAGTAGTGGCGGCCCCTAATTGTATGCCTGGTGGAAGAGCTCCATCTTGCAGGCCCTGCAGAACTGTGAGAGGTCCCGCAGGGCCCTGATCTCCTCCGGGAGCTTGTTCCACCAGGTAGGGGCCGCCACCGAAAAGGCGCCGGCTCTAGTAGCAGCTAGCCTGGCCTCCCTCGGGCCAGGGAGGGTCAACTGATTTTGTGACCCAGACCGTAGTGCTCTCTGGGGTATATACAGGGAAAGGCGGTCCCGTAGGTATGCTGGACCCCAGCCATATAGGGCTTTAAAGGTAAGAACCAGCACTTTGAAGTGGATTCGGTATGCTATTGGCAGCCAGTGCAGTGTCCTCAGAACAGGCTGGATGTGCTCCCATCTAGGGAGACCCATCAACAACCTGGCCGCAGCATTCTGCACTAGCTGCAGCTTCCGAATCCATGACAAAGGCAGCCCCATGTAGAGAGCGTTACAGTAGTCTAGTCTCGAGGTGACCATCGCGTGGATCACTGTAGCCAGGTTAGCATGGTCAAGGAAGGGAACCAACTGCCTAATCAGCCTCAAATGATAACAGGCCGACTTGGCAGTGGTGGCTACCTGGGCCTCCATGGTACGGGAGGGATCCAGGAGCACTCCCAAACTCCGAACCTCCGGCGCAGGGACCAGTGAGCCCCCCCCCCAGGTCGGAAGTGGGATCCCCACCCCCGAACCGCTCCAACCCAGGCACGAGATCTCCGTCTTCACTGGATTCAGCCAACTCAGTCTGAGCCACCCAGCCACAGCCTGCAAAGTGCCATCCAGATCATCTGGTCTGGAGTCCAACTGGCTGCCTAACATCAGATAGAGCTGGGTGTCATCAGCATACTGGTGACATCCTAGCCCATACCTCCGGGCAATCTGGGCAAGGGGGCACATGTAGATGCTAAATAACATCAGGGGCAGCACAGCCCCCTGAGGCACACCACATTCAAGTGGGTGCCTCTTGGACTGCTGTTCCCCTAGCGCCACCCTTTGTCCCCGACCTTGAAGAAAGGAAGCAAATCATTGCAAGGTGAGCCTCCTAATCCCCAAGTCAGCGAGGCAGTGGACTAGTAACTGGTGGTCGACCATGTCAGACGCGGCTGAAAAATCTTAACAACAACAGTACCGCCATTCCGCCTCAATCCAGATGCCTCCGGAGGTCATCAGTCAGAGTGACCAGCACCGTCTCCATCCCATGACCCAGATGGAAGCCGAACTGGAAGGGATCTAACATGGAAGCATCATCTAGAAAACCCTGTAGATGTATCACCACCGCCCTCTCGATCAACTTGCCCAGATAGGGCAAATTGGAGACTGGCTGATAGTTAGCCAATTCATCCGGGTCTAAAGATGGCTTTTTTAAGAGAGGGCAGACCATCGCTTCCTTGAGTGCCCCGGGACTTGTTGATAATCTCCCTTAGGGCACCTCAAAACCCCTCGTGGCCAGATTTAATAAGCCAGGAGGAGCATGGGTCAAGACTGAAAGAGGTTGGGCACACAGCTGCGAGTAAACTGTCAACTTCCTCCAGACTGAGAGGGCTGAAGTGATCCAGGATTGAATCCAAAGATGTGCAATGGGCCTCAAGCTCATTCACTGTATCAAGTGTGGCGGGGAGGGCACGGCGGGACACCAAGACTATCAGCGAAATAGCTCGCAAAAGCCTCACAGCCAATGTCCAATTCCCTAGCATTTGGTCTGCCCTGTGGCAGAGCTGTTATTGACCGAATCATCCAAAATAATTGGGCTGGGCAAGAGCTAGCTGACACAATCACCGCCGCATAGAAAACTTTCTTTGCGGCTTTGGCTGCACCCCTTCCCTCTTCATCATCACAACAAACTTTGTGAGGATAGATGAAGCTGAGAGAATGGTATTCAATAAGCTTCATAGCTAAGTGGGGATTTCTAGTCCAGTATGCTAACTACTGCATCACATTGGTCATTTGCTCTATGAACAGATATCAAACCATACAGCCTTCTTGATTGGTCTGGAAACCGTAGGTGTTTGCCACATGGGGACAGGTTTGTATAGTTTCCCCATTTCTGTTGCGGCTTCCGATACAGTGCACTGGCAGTGGAGCTTCCCAGTCCCCTGAGAGTAGCTGTCCCCTCCCCTGTGCTACTATTGAATATCATTATAACAATGTACCATGTACCAGGTTTGCTGAATTTCCAGCATTTATTTTTAAAGCAAGCCTCTAGCCCCTTTTATTGCACACAT
>NW_015168048.1:720220-734229 GCF_001447785.1 Gekko japonicus
AGATGTTCTTGTTGCTTCGTCTTGATTTCGACGCCACCGTCTCTCTAGCCGTAACTCCTGGGTATACCAAGGAGCCAGCTTAGAGTGGGGCGTAGAGGCCACTGTGGAGCGATCTCATCGATGGTCATGGAGAATAGGGCCCTGATCTCCTCCGGGAGCTCGTTCCACCAGGTAGGGGCCGCCACCGAAAAGGCCCCGGCCCTAGTAGCAGCTAGCCCGGCCTCCCTCGGGCCAGGGAGGGTCAACCAATTTTGAGACCCAGACCGTAGTGCTCTCTGGGGTATATACAGGGAAAGGCGGTCCCGTAGGTATGCTGGACCCCAGCCATATAGGGCTTTAAAGGTAAGAACCAGCACTTTAAAGCGGATTCAGTATGCTATTGGCAGCCAGTGCAGTGTCCTCAGAACAGGCTGGATGTGCTCACATTTAGGGAGACCCATCAACAACCTGGCCGCAGCAATCTGCACTAGCTGCAGTTTCTGGATCCATGACAAAGGCAGCCCCATATAGAGAGCGTTACAGTATCTAGTCTCGAGGTGACCATTGCGTGGATCACTGTAGCCAGGTCAGCACGGTCAAGGAGGTGAACCAACTGCCTAATCAGCCTCAAATGATAACAGGCTGACTTGGCAGTGGTGGCTACCTGGGCCTCCATGGTAAGGGAGGAATCCAGGAGCACTCCCGAACTCCAAACCTCCAGCGCAGGGACCAGTGAGCCTCCCAGACCAGGCCAGTACAGTCAATGCCCGTGATCCTCAGAGGCAGAAGTGCCCTAAAGGAGTACGCCTCCCGGATAAATAATGCCACTCTCCCCCTGGCCCCTAGTCCGAGATTGGTGAAGGACTGAGAACCCAGGGGGGCAATTCTGCTGTAGCAAGGAATCCCTAAGGACCATGGTCGTATTATTTATGGACCTGGCGTTACATGTAAAAAGGTTCATAAATACTGGGTTGGAGTACATGCTTTCTTACAGTCAGTGTTGAATATTACAATACCTTTTAAGCCAGAGATATTTGTTAAACTGTTTACCAGATGACTTAGATAAGAACCATAGATATTTTATTTTACATGTTATAACAGCAGCCAGAATTTTATTAGTGAAGACATGGAGGTCATTGAAGATCCCAACACTGTATGAGTTGATAATGAAGATTATGAAATGTGCTGAAATGGACAGACTGACAAATATATTAAAAGGAGAAATGGAAGAATTTATGGGACCATGGAGGGCATTTTATGACTGGCTAAGTCTTAAATAAGATTAAATGAAGAATAATAAGCATGATGGATATAGTAGCTGTGAAGCTCTAATGAGAAGATGTGCATACAAAATGTTAAATTGGATTGTTTATATATATATTTCTGTATCTTTCCTTTTCCCTTCTTTCCCCTTTCCCTTTTTCTGGGCATAAACTAATAACATTATTTTTTAAAAAAACACAAGGATCGAGAAGATGTGCGGGAAATCGGGGGGAGCAGTGGGTCACTCGCTGAATAGTGTGAAATTAACCAATGCAAACAGAAGAGCAAGGGCGGCACAGCTGCTTGTGGAGAATCGGTCCAAGTGGCTTTACCAGTATTCTGCTGCCCATTCCTATGTATGTTTCTCCTTCCTGTTAGTAAGTTTTGTCTGCAGAACTACCCATGAACATATCTTGTAAGCTTCAGTCCTTGCTGTGTCCCTGCCTGTTCTCCTTTGCTCCCAAGCCCTGTTGCTCCTTCTATTTGGGACATTATTTTTTCCTCACAAATATGAATAGACTGTATGTGATACAGGTTATTGGAGGGCTCAAAGGAAATTGTCTCACAACTGACCTCAGTGAGTCAGAGATAAGCATTAAATTAACATCACGTCTCAGTAGGATCATGACTGGGCACCATAAATAATACTGATGCCAGCCAGTGGACCTGAATACCTAACATAGAACATCGTTCAGTGCATACAGATACATCTTGTGACATCAGTACACACAAACAAGTGCCCTTTCTCCAAAGCAGTGAGCATTTGTGACTTTATGAAATAAATCAGTGTGGCTGATTTGCGGATTATACTGCAAAGGATCCATAAAACTGGTAGAGGAAAAATCAAAGCCTGGATGAAAAGCTGCAAAATACAAGGGTGTTTTTTTGTTTTGTTTTGTTTTAATGGCAAACAAGATTCCCAGAGGTGCAGCAAAGATTCTGCAGGCAAACTACTTATGATGTACTGCTTCCTCTGTGATCTGATCTTGTATGTGTTTGATCTCTACATGAGAACAATATAGGCTGACTGCTGCTTCTTGTATTTCATAGCTTTTTGGCCACACAATTAACATTTCTGTGTGTGTTTGTGTATGTGAGAGAGAGAACAGTACTTCATGCATTGGATTCACTAGGCTGTAATTCATGAAAGTTGACTTAATAGTTTTCCAAAAAGAGACTAGAATTCACCATAAGCTGCTGTTTGGTATGTTGTCCTTTGTGTGTGTGTGTGAGAGAGAGAGTAAGGGCACCAAAGCATTCCCTAATCGAATCCTTGTGAAGATAATTATGGGTTAAATTTGAGAAGTAAGTGATGTACAATAGTGCATAGTGAAGAGGAGGAAAGCAGTTGTTCATACATTTTGCATCATTGCTTAATACAGTTTTACCATTTATATATTTATTACTTGTACATTCCACTTTTCTTACAGGGATTTTGAGGTGGTATGCATAGCATTTTGAGGTAGTCTCTCATCTCATAGTGTAGCAAAGAAATACTTATTCCTCTTGAATTTATACTGTGTAAGAAGGCTGTACAAAATATTCTGTTTAGTTAATAAAATGCTTCAGTAGAAAACAAGCAACTTAAATGTCATTCAGAAATACTGCCTAATAATGGGATTATTTTCTAATATGCTAATTTATAGTCACCCATTTATAAACTTGCCTTACAAAAATGGTTTCATTGTAACCGAAAGCTGCTCAAGTGAGTGATGTTTAAAGAACTAATATCAGCAGTGTCTCCCTGATGTATATCTGTGGGGAGCAGGGAAGTTGCCTACATTCAGTAGGTATGTGACAACAATGGAAAAAATAAAACTCATGGTTGTATGGAAAGACCCTCCTGGTGCAATACAGGAAGGTTTACATGTATTGAAGAAAGGTGGTGGTGTTGTTTTTTAAGAGAGATGGAATTTATACTTATTGATGCTAATGAAAATTTAATCCACCTAATCCCCCCCCCCGATATTATGGTTCTAAAATACCTGGCTATGTTTGCAGAGCTGTACCAATGAGTTACCAATGTCTCGTTCTTCTTGCTTGGATCAGATTGTTGCCAGGCTTGGATCAGATTGCTGTTTAAATGCAGTTTGCCACAATTTTCACCTTATTTTTTTCTTTACCAGTTACTGATGGATATGAGCACACATGCATATTGATAAAATTGCAGCTCAAAAGCAGGAATCCTGATGTGATTGCTGTGAAGTTTCTTCTTGCATGGTGTTTTAATCAGTTTGCATCTGTGTTTAGGAACATCTGTAAATTTTAGGGAAACAAAAGAGACAGTACTGAAAATGACAGAAAACTTCTCATTCACCAATTCTGGAATTAGTTTTAGAAATTCTCTGACTTAACCCAGAATGCAAGCAGGTCAGAACATGCATAGAAAGGAAAGGGGATAGCAACTACTCCTTAAGTCTGTTTTTTGTTTGCTTATTAGTTTTCAACATCCAAAAATTATAGTATGGAAAAGATTTGTCTGAGATTTTCATCAATGAAAAATAAAAGCTACTGATGAGGGTTTGTTGCCTGTTTCATATCCTCTTTCCTTTGCTTCCTTACAGTGTTGCTAAGAACCACAAACAAAATCTAATGACTGTCGCAAATCTGGGAGTTGTTTTCGGACCAACGTTAATGCGGCCACAAGAAGAAACAGTTGCTGCAATTATGGACATCAAGTTCCAAAACATTGTGGTTGAGATCTTAATAGAAAATCACGAAAAGGTAACTTCTCCATAAATGTGCCGATTCTTCTCCTTTTCATAACCTGCTGTTTACAAATGCTTTGGAGCCCAGTGCATGTTGTCTCAACTGGCTTTCTTCACAAGCTTGCTGAAGGAAAGAAAGGGCAAAATCCATGGTGAGGAACTGGCTCTCATGCACCTGATATCTTGTGTCCAACTTACATTTATGTTGCAATATTAAATGTTTCAGGATGTGTATACCTTGACAGTTTGTCAGTGGAAAATGTATATACCTAAAAATGTAACCTATTCTCCATCCTGAAGAAATCAGTCTTGTAACTGCACAAAATTGTCATTGCCGCACAATTATCCTGATCTGTATTTTTTAAAAAAAATCTGATCCCATTTACCTTTATGGTACGTTTTTCCAATTTCCTGTTTGAGGAACAGCTGTGAGGATTTTTGTTTTCAGTTTTGATCTCTGCATTATTCCGTATGTTCACAAAAAAACCTTCTATTGTCTCAGTGGTCACATTCTACTCATGGCCCCAAGAATCCAATTTAAAAAAGAATAATTGGGAAGTTCATTTTACACAGAGCTTTTAGGAAATAATGACTGAAAAATAACTGGTGGGCGCTCTAACAAGTGTGATATCAGTTGGGAAAGAAAGAAGACCACCTATTAAAAAATCTATAAATAATCAGAAGAGCCATTCTGCTGTGAAAAGTAGTGGATTGTGCTATCTTTCATGGCTGGATAATGTTTTTGTTTTATTTTTAAAGAATCAATAATTGGATGACACTTCATGTACTACATCTGTCATGTTCTCATCTTCACTTTCAGCCTTTAGTGTACAATGTGCTGTGTTACGTGGGCACTCATTTTTTTTCTTTCATGGGTTTCATTTTGCTAAAAGCTGTTGCTCTTTCGAAGGATAATTATTGGCAACTGATCTCTAAAATGGTTTGTGTTGGTTTTAGGGTGATTTACCTGAGATATGGAACAGGCATTTTAAAGAACACCACCAATTCTGCAAGATGCTTACATACTAAACTAAACAAAACTGTGGATTACCGTCTTGACATAGATTCACTTTTTACAAATATGAGGGGGGAGATAGTAAAAGTGGTAGACAATCTGCTTGAAAGTAACCAGCAGAGCTAATTAATGTATTGTGCCTCTGTTTCATAACATGTCTTAATTTGAACCAGTTTAAGTTAATAAGCAAACATAGTAATCAAATACACCAAACTCACCTACACCTTTCTCAGTTGCTTTTGGAAGTTCTGTATCAGTGACTAACAGCACAAACCAGAGGACTGCTGCAGTAATGGTGGTCTAATGCAAAAGTGGTGCCACTGGTCCATTCCCTGTGGACATGCCACAGAGATAAATAACTGTACACACCCCATCCCCAAGACACAGATGGCACAGCAAGTACACTGGAGTCCATAGCAACCCCAGCAACACCCACCAATCAGAAAACTGCAGCTGATGACATCCCTGTGAGTGGCATACACAGGCGCGGCCAGTCACCACCCATCAATCCGACCCACTGCCTCTCCATGCCACAGTACTACCGCCGTCATTCATGAAGAGCTAGCAGACGGGGGAGGAAAAGCACAGCAACAGTCGAACCCCAACAGAGGCAAATGGCCTAAGCACCCCTGTTGTGTACCCGGAGAAACCGCGCACGCGGTCGCGTCCACACGTGGCCATGCAAATGGCCCAAGCTTCGCTTCCAGAGACAATAGCCTGAATGGAACCTAGGGCGCGCCTATCGGATGGCTAGGATCCGAGAATGGACCTATGGGACTTGGGTGCACTGTAAATATCCTATCACGTGTGTGTGTGTGTGTGTGTGTGTGTTGGGTGTGGTTTGCCACGAGGATATAAGCCGGCCTCTGGCCCGGCTACTTCATCTCCTGTTCTCCTGTATATAATAAAGTATGAGCTGAAATCACTCCTCCATGCATCAGTCTCAGTACTTTATCCCCCCAAGCCCATAGGGGAGAGGTATCCGTGTGGCAGACAGGAACCACACAAACCCTATGCCATGAAAAACAAAAGAAGAAAGACAAGAAAGAGAGAGAGAGGTGAGGTCCAAACCCACAGCCTTCACATTCACAACTAGCAAGCTAATCACAGGGCCAAGAGGGTAGGTCCAAAGGAGCCATTCTAACAGTCAATAGCTGTGAGGTCACCATCAGCCTGATGGCACCAGGCAGAGACCATTGTCCAGACAGGCATGGCTCAGTGGGAAGGCACTGGGATAGTATGGCCAAGCCTCTTGGTTCAGTCACCACACGGAGAGATGGTGAGAGACAGGCAAAAACCTTGGCGCTGACAGTCCGCCCCTGCAAACCACAAAAGGGAGAATGGGATGGTGCAGCTGATGGACTGTTTTGGAGATCTATTGTTTTGTCAGGGATCCTAGTCTCTCCATGCTATAGCAGCCACATGCACCTTCAGACCACTCAGCAGCTTGTTCCAAATGCAAGCTGTACATACCAACCAGCAGAATGTGTGTGGTGGTGGGGAAGGGAGGACTAATATGTGGAGTCAGCCATCAAGGTGCCACTGGAACTTGCCATGTATTGCAGCTGAACAAAGAAGAAGTTCAGTGGCATCATAAAGACCAGCAGTAGTGATCCCAAAATGGCCATTCCTGAGTCAGAGCTCACACTCTCGAAAGTGTGAAGGGGCAGCCTTAAAGAGGTTGTACAAGCATAGCTGCAGTGATGATGAGCAACACTAACACTGTGCCTACTACAGCTATGCTTGTGGGCCCCCACCCAGGTTTGTGGTTCCACCCCATGCTGGGGTCCACACAGGGAACCCCTTCCCTTGAGGCGCATGCTTTAGCCATCCAAATGATGCAGATCCCATGAGGAAGTGCTCTGCAACTACTCCATCTGCTGTTGCTCTGCAGGGCTACAATCCTGCAAGGCAATAAGTCCCATGGTAGCTTGTTCCACTGAGCCACTAAGCACAGTTGGGTGGCTGCCAGGCATCCCAATCCACAGTTGTATCCTGTTCCCCACCTGGGGGGAGGGGGTGCCCTGGAAAAGGAATATGTTGATAGCCCAGTATGGGGGTTCCAGCATCCTTATTCCCTCTTCAGAGTGAACTCTCACAAGTGCAGTTTCCTGAGAGAATGTCCCAGTGCATGACAGGGGGCGTGGTGCCAGGTGGGCCTGGATCAGGTTGTCCCCATGCACATCCATTGTGAGCCTTGGGTGTGGGAGCCAGCATTCTTGGGGTGACACCCAGACTTATGCAAGGAGAATGAGGGAGGCAGACTTCCAGCTGGGGCAGCTGGATACCCACCCCTGCTCACCTATCACTGTGTGGCCATCCCCTTTGGGTTGAACCTCTGGAGAATGGGGTACCAGTTAGGGTTCTGAAATGAGATACATTAACCACACAGCATGGACTTTGCTCTCCCTATTGGGTGTTAGCTAAGTGTTCCCTCAGTGGTGTTCAGTGTCCTCTGTCTCCCACACCAAAGTGTAATGCTTTGGCTCTAAGTGGACACATTGCATACCTTTGAGAAAGAGTTTTGTGGTGTTCACCCTACCTACTAAACTATGAGGTATTCTGGCTGGGGTTTATACAGTGCTGAGAGGGTTGTGATTGGGTTCAGGGGGGCTGGCCACTGCTGGGGAAAGCGGTAATTGGGTGCAGCCGTAGCTGGCACCTGTGTTCTGTTGTGGCTTTTAGGGAGGAAACACCTTGGGGAGCATACTTGGCCATTTCCATTGTATAGGTGCCAGTAGGCTGCACCATGTTTTTTGATGGTGTAGCTTTTCACTGGATTGGGGGGAGGGCATTGCTCAGCTGAGGTGGCTTAGGGAGCCAACTAACTCCTGCCATACCCTGGGTTTGCCCCTTTCCCTGCCAGTGCAGTGGCTTGCACTGGATTTGTTCCACTGCATTGCCACACCAGCACTCAGTGAGGGTGCTCCACCAGCATATCTTGGAGATAGACTGACATAGCACCTAGTCAGCTCCTTGTGCACTTTCACGCCCCCCCTTCTGGATTGCACTGTAAAAGTGAGATCCTAAGCAGAGTTACACAAAACGATTTTAGTATTTGACTGTTGGGTTGGCTGTGTTGTAGTCTATTCAATAGAAAAATGCAGTTGAGCTTCTGGTTTTGGCGTTCGCTATGGCAGTCAGTCTCCTGGACCTCCGGGAGATGATTGCTAGAACCTGTGGCTAGGAGGGGGTGTGATTGTCCGCATCCCCCACGGAACCCTTGCTAATAGGTTCCAAGCCATGGGGCGCTAGACGGCTTCTCCACCGGCGATCCTGCTGGTGAAGGGGGGGCCATCCATGCCCCGACGGTCCTGCCGTGGAGTTTCCAGATGGAACTACAAGTGCACACCGGATCAAGCACCAGGTGATCTAGAGATTTGGCAACATAAGCGAAATGGAAATCGTCTAATCATTGAACAGTGAGTTAAGTTGAAGCGAGAACACCAAAAACACCAAAAAGAGCGAAAGCCGCCCTGCGGGAAGCGGGGGGGGGGGAGGACTCTCCTCCGATAAGACAGACTTAAAGCGAATTCTATCATTAAAGTGGGGGGGAACAGGCTTTCAAAGTGAAAAAGACTGAAATAAAAGACTTTTCAGAACTTACCAAGTGTAACTGAGAACTTTAGGGACTGTGGTAACTTTTGACAAAAAGTAAACAATTCCTCAAAAATGGCGCCTCCTACGAGGAAAGAGGAGAAGGAGAAGATAGTGAAAGCTAAGGCTACCGAAAATGCCAGCCCAGCAAGTGTTGTGCCCAGACAGGACACAAACTGAGACTTTCAATGGATATTAAATGAAGCACTATGCCCTCTGCTGGAACAAGTGACAGAGATATAGCGAAAGCTGGATATGCAGCAAGCTCAAATTAACGAGACTGTCAAAAAAAAGACCAAATGGACCAGCAACTTAAATTGAGGAAGCCAAAGGAGAAAAAAAATACTGTAATCTGAAGTTAAAAAAATGTTTAAAATAAGCTTTCTTGGGCTTTTTATGAAGTCATAGTAGACGATGTTTAAGTATGAGCAGAAGTTTAATAGAAAGACGATGAACATGTTCAATGATTTTATACGAATACCTAGCTATATAAGCTTGTAATCCTGTTAAAGCAATTTCCATGACACCCACTCTTGGGTTTTTAGAGGATTCTTTTCTTTATCCCTATAGTTTGTAGACCCTTCCTTATTTTTTCATGTAGTGTTTAGTTACAGAAAATGCAATTAAAAAATCCCCTTTGGGGGGCCAAAAAAAAAATGCAGGTGATTTGAGTCATTTCTAGTTTAGCACTGCAATTGCGTTTCCCCTGAGCAAACACGGTGATTGTCCTGTGTAATGTCTTTGTCCTTTCATTGGGAAGAAATATGGCACTGAATGTTTCTAATTTAATTTGGCATGATTAGATAATTCACATGGGCTTCAGTTACATTTACTAAGATCACAAATGGTATCCAGAAAAGTAAAATCACGGAGAAAGGGTAATAAACAATACTGCATTAACTAGTTTGGAGAAATGCTCGGAATGGGTTTGTGCATGGCTTTCTGTATATTTCTCCTGATTCCATCTGCCAGGGTTAGAATGCCAAAAGCTAACAGAGTGCCACACACGTTCCACATAATTTATTAGCTTTAAGTTTGTCTTCCTGTTATATGTTTGTTATGTGTTATATATATTGGAGAGGATGCCTCTTCCCCCTATACAAGGATAATTCCTAAAGAACATTGGAGATATCTCTTCTGTAGATCCCTTCAAGGGTTATTGATGTCCATCTAAATGAAGTTGCCTAGAGCAGTACCACAGCCAATTCCTGAAAGAAGGAACTGGAATGTGCATAGTTTGTTCTACACCTATTGGGATGAAGATGGCACAGTTAAAGCCACACTATGCCAAAATTTATACAGTTGGCAATTTATCAGCTGCACATCTGTGGGAAGGGACTGGCTTGGTTTTCTTACCAATAATTAACCTTCTGGGTGGGTCTCTTGTCACTACCTGTACACTGCATATTGTTTTAGGATGAGATTGGTAACCTGACTCATTATCTGAGTTCAAAGCTTTCTGTTGAAATATGTAAACTTGCAGGTTAGAATATGCTTTAGCAAACTAAACATTAAGTTTTGCTTAATCACGTTCTGTTACTTTAATCTCTCTGAATCTAGTAAAATGACCCTTATAACTTACAATGGTGTTACTTAACGCTGATGTATACGTCTCAAGCTATTCTCCCTTTCCAAGACATGTAACTAGCTATAGGGAAGATGTGGCAGTGATTTGAAGTTCTTTGATGTGAATTGGGATGTCAAAGACTGGAAAGGAAGTGTATGCATTGTTCTTACACCTTTCTCCCTATTTGGAAGTATCAGCTCTTCTGCAATAAATAGTTGTAATTAATTTAAGCGTGTTTTAGATAGGCTGGTAGATAGTGCTGGGGAGGAGCCAGTGGTCATGGTGCATGTCGGCACCAACGATGTGGGGAAATGCAGTCGTGAGGTCCTGGAGGAGAAATTTAGGCTGCTGGGCAGGAAACTTAGGTCCAGGACCTCCAAGGTAGCCTTCTCAGAAGTGTTACCTGTTCCACGCGCAGGGCCGGAGAGACAGGCAGAGATCAGGAGTCTCAATGCGTGGATGAGACGATGGTGTAGGGGGGAAGGGTTCAGGTTTGTTAGGCACTGGGATACTTTTTGGAACAAGAGGGAGCTGTACAGGCGAGACGGTCTCCACTTGTCCCAAGAAGGAACCAGGCTGCTGGCACTTAAAATCAAAAAGGTGGCAGAGCAGCTTTTAAACTGAATATTGGGGGAAAGCCGACAGGAGATGAAAAGTCTCTGGTTCGGGTTGGCTCATCTCAGAGAGATGAGGGGGTACCTGTTGCTTTTCTACAGGGAGGTGGATTGAAATTGTCCACAGAGGCCATGGCTGGTGACATGGACTGCCGGACAACGACTCGAGATAGCAAGAGGAAGGATGCAGGCTTAACTTGTAAGGGAAATTACAGCTGTTTCTATACAAATGCTAGAAGTGTCCGAGGTAAAATCGGGGAGTTGGAGTGCTTGGTGAGGGAGGGAAAAATAGACATTGTGGGTATTTCTGAAACTTGGTGGGATGAGGAAAATCAGTGGGACACAGTGATTCCCGGTTATATATTATATCGGAAGGATAGGGGGGGAAGGGTTGGAGGTGGGGTAGCTCTGTATGTCAGAGAGGGTATAAAGTCTAGAAAGATTGAGAGGCTAAGTGAATTGGATTCGCTTCTGGAAGTTCTATGGGTTGAAATAGGGGGGCCAAAAGGAAACTTAACACTGGGAGTTTGTTATCGCCCACCAGATCAAAAGATAGAGGAGGATTATAAAATGATGAATGCCTTAAAGATAGCAACTAGACAAAAACACTGTGTAATAATAGGTGATTTTAACTACCCACACATTGATTGGGTCAATATGTGTTCTAGCCGGGAAAAAGAGATTGAGTTTCTAGACACTCTAAATGACTGTGCTATGGAGCAGATGGTCACGGAACCTACCAGGGGAGAGGCGATCCTTGATTTGGTCCTAAGTAACACTCAAGACCTGGTGAGAGATGTAAAAGTGATTGCACCGCTTGGAAACAGTGATCATAATGTTGTTGAGTTCATCATTTGTACAAATAGAGAATTGGCCAAAAAGACTCACACAACCATTTTTAACTTTAAAAGGGGTAATTTCTCTGATATGAGGGGACACGTGGGGAGGAAACTGAAAGGAAAAGTAGAAAGGGTCAAAACAATTGGGGAAGCTTGGGATCTATTTAAAACTACGATCCTAGAAGCTCAAAAAATATATATTCCGCAGGTTAGGAAAGGCACAAACAGGTATAGGAAAAAGCCTGCATGGTTAACAAACAGAGTAATGGAGGCTGTAAAAAGTAAAAAGAATTCCTTTAAGCAGTGGAAAGCTAGTCACAGTGAGGCTGATAAAACGGAACACAGGCTATGGCAAATAAAATGCAAGTCTGAGGTCAGGCAGGCAAAAAGGGAATATGAGGAGCATATAGCAAAAAACGTAAAAACCAACAATAAAACTTTCTTCAAATACATTAGAAACAGGAAACCAGCCAGGGAGGCAGTGGGGCCCTTGGACGACCAAGGGGTAAAAGGAGTATTGAAGGATGATAGGGAAATGGCTGAGAAGCTAAATGCATTTTTTGCCTCCGTCTTCACTGTGGAAGATGAGAAGTGCTTGCCCACTCCAGAACCACTGATTTCAGGAGGGGTGTTGAAAGACCTGAGTCAGATTGAGGTGACGAGAGAGGAGGTCCTAAAACTGATAGACAACTTAAAAACTGAAAAATCACCAGGCCCAGATGGCATACATCCGAGAGTTCTGAAAGAACTCAAATGTGAACTTGTAGATCTCCTGACAAAGATATGTAATCTTTCCTTAAAATCTGCCTCCATTCCTGAGGATTGGAAGGTAGCTAATGTCACTCCCATCTTTAAAAAGGGTTCCAGAGGAGATCCGGGAAATTACAGGCCAGTCAGTCTGACGTCGATACCGGGTAAATTGGTGGAAACCATTATTAAGGAAAGAATTAGTAGGCACATAGATGAACAAAACCTATTGAGGCAGACTCAGCACGGTTTCTGTAAGGGAAGATCTTGTCTCACTAACCTGTTAGTGTTCTTTGAGGGGGTGAACAAACATGTGGACAAGGGGGATCCAATAGATATTATTTACCTTGACTTCCAGAAAGCTTTTGATAAAGTTCCTCATCAAAGGCTCCTAAGTAAGCTCAAAAATCATGGGATAGAAGGACAAGTCCTTTTATGGATCAAAAACTGGCTAGTTCATAGAAAACAGAGAGTGAGTGTAGGTGGGCAATTTTCTCAGTGGAGGGTGGTAAGCAGTGGGGTACCGCAGGGATCAGTACTTGGTCCACTGCTTTTTAACTTGTTCATTAATGATTTGGAGATGGGAGTAAGCAGTGAAGTGGCTAAATTTGCGGATGATACAAAGTTGTTCAGGGTGGTGAAAACCAGTGAGGATTGTGAGGCACTCCAAGGGGATCTGTCAAGGATGGGCGAGTGGGCGTCAACATGGCAAATGGGGTTCAATGTGGCCAAGTGCAAGGTGATGCACATTGGAGCCAAAAATCCTAAATATAAATACACATTGATGGGGTCTGAACTGGCAGAGACTGAGCAAGAGAGAGATCTTGGAGTTGTAGTGGATAACTCACTGAAAATGTCGAGACAGTGTGTGACTGCAATAAAGAAGGCCAATGCTATGCTGGGGATTATTAGGAAGGGTATTGAAAACAGATCAGCCAATATAATAATGCCCCTATATAAATCAATGGTGAGACCTCATTTGGAATACTGTGTGCAGTTCTGGGCACCACACCTTAAAAAGGATATTATAGCTTTGGAAAAAGTGCAGAAAAGGGCAACTCGAATGATAAAAGGGTTGGAACACTTTCCCTATGAGGAAAGGTTAAAGCGCTTAGGGCTCTTTAGCTTGGAGAAAAGACGACTGAGGGGTGACATGATCGAGGTTTATAAGATTATGCATGGGAAAGAGCAGGTAAAGAAAGAGGTACTTTTCTCCCTTTCTCACAATACAAGAACTCGTGGGCACTCCATGAAACTGCAGAGCGGTCGGGTTAGAACGGATAAAAGGAAGTACTTCTTCACCCAAAGAGTGATTAACACATGGAATTCACTGCCACAGGAAGTGGTGGGTGCTACAAGCATGGACGGCTTCAAAAGGGAATTAGATAAGCATATGGAGCAGAGGTCCATCAGTGGCTATTAGCCACAAGGTATAGCTAGGGGCTCTGGGGCAAGTGATGCTCTGTCTTCTTGGTGCTTGGGGGGGGGGTCAACAGTGGGAGGGCTTCTAATGTCCTGGCCCCACTGCTGGACCTCCTGATGGCACTGGTATTTCTGGCCACTGTGTGACACAGAGTGTTGGACTGGATGGGCCTTTGGCCTGATCCAACATTGGCGTCTCTTATGTTCTTATGTTCTTAAATGTAGGAGCAGGACCAGGGTACTTTAATCCATCAGGGA
>NW_015168048.1:734512-752024 GCF_001447785.1 Gekko japonicus
GAGTTTATCGTGTTTTTTGACTTGCTTCCAAATTACAGATAGTATCTTTAGTTATGCTGACTAAAAACAGAGGTTCTCTTATTGTCATGAACATTTTAAAGATTTTGGATCTTTGCAGCCATCATTGAGTACTTAACACACATTCTTTCTTTATGAACAATCGGCTTATGATATTTGGGTGTTTTGAATTTTAAAGTTTGCAGTTCCTAAACATTTTGGCATACCTGACTGTGCTTTTTCAAGCCCCTCTTCTTCTTTTTTAAAAGGTATTTAACACAGTTCCAGACACACAGCAGTCGAATTCACAGCTGCTTTTGTCTCGAAAGAGAAGTACAGATTCAAAGCCTCCTTCATGCAGTGAGAGGCCTTTAACTCTCTTTCACACAGTGCAGCCTAATGAGAAGCGTAAGTATCTTAATCCTCCATTTAGTATGTTTTGTTGTGACATTGTTTTACAGTGGCCCAGGGGCTCAGTTCTCACATGATTAATGACGTTGAGAAGGATGCAAGTTCAGAAGAGCAGAGCATGAAGGATCTAAGATGTCCCAGTCTCTCTCTGTTCCCTCAATGTTTAAAACAATTGATCTAACTAGCCATGCTCCATTTCCCCCTAATTTCCGCCTACAGATGAATACTTTGCCAAAGGTGAAGTAGTAGTAGTTTAACACCCTTGTCACTTCCTTGTACTGATAAATTTCATCTATTATTTGGCTAATTCAGCTCTCTTGACTGCCTTGAGAACTAGAACAGATGAAAAGACAGCTATTTTAATGAGCAAATGAAATTTGTGTTTGGTTAGAAATGTGAAATCTTGACATCAAAGCAATTAACATTGTCAGTGTAGTGTTCATCTGGGTTTTTATGCTTTAAAAACCCAGATGAACAGTACAAAAGATGGCAGTCAAACATTCTTTGTTTCACTTACATTCTTCCACCATGGAACTCAGGAGTGATGTGCAGGTGTCCAGTCCAGGACCTGACCAGACCCACTTAGTTTCAGCAAGACTTCTGTATTATGTGCCTTCCATCTATTACTCCGCATAGCATCTTTTGTCCAGATTGTCCTTTCAAAGATTTATCACTCAGAAAGCTGCAAACTTAATGTCCCGTGGACCATTCATTAAGAAAATATTGTACAGAGAAAAATCCAGTGGTGTCCAGCATGGCAGCTGTTTTAACAGAGTGGTAGAAGTCATTCTTCCCTCCCATATCTGCCACCTATATATATAAAAGAAAGTCCCCTCACCATAAAATCAACGCCCAGGCCAAACCGCTGGACCTAGAGACACCAAGTTCGGGGAGAGCACTCCTACCATGGCGTAGGTGCTCCCTAAGGAGGGTTTTTTAGAAATTCGACACCTAAGTGGGTCAAAAGGGGGGAAATGTGCTCCCCCCATTGATTCCTATGTGGCTGTTAGGCAGCTGCCTCTCTGCACCCCCCTCTCTGATTGGTCAGCTGCAGAGCTCAGTGTTCTGAGGTAAAAAAAAAAACAGTTACAGGGGACTGCAGACAGCTAATGACAGTTGAGGAAATCAGGACTGGCCAAGAACCAACTGTGAGTTAAAGCAAAGCTGCTGGCCCAGCCTCTCTGATAGCTTCCAACACACTCCCCCCACCTCCTACACCTAACAGGTGGTTGTCTGTTGGGTGCAACCCCACCTCCACAGTGGCTTCTAATACTCCCCCCCTCCTACACTGGACAGGCAGCTGCCTTTCAGGTGTAGGAGAGGAGGTGTGATGGCTTCCAACACACTCTCCCCACCTCCTACACCTAACAGGTGGTTGTCTGTCAGGTGCAGCAGCGGTTGCAGGGTGCTTAAAGCCACAAGGGAGCCTGCCCCAGCAGTAATGCCTTAGTGATCCTGCTAGCCCTGTCTCCACAGTGGCTTGTAATACTCCTCCCCCCTCCCCATCCTACACTGGACAGGCGTAGGAGAGGAGGTGGGATTCTTACAGCCACCATGGAGGTTTGCTCAGCAGGATTGCCTTAGCACTGCTGCTGGCCCAGCCTCCCCGATGCCTTTAAATACAATCCCCCCAACGCCAGACAGGCCGGTGTTTATCAGGTTTCGGAGCAGGACTAAGGTATGAACGTTTATGGGGAGATAGTAAAGGACATTTCTAGGAGCCATTTCGATGCGTGCCTCCCTCATGAACCTGAAGAAATGTCCACCACATCACCACTCCCTCACAACAACTCCCCCTCACACCTCTCACCTCTTCCTGCCCCCAAGAAAGCTCCTGGCAAATGTCGAGCCAGATACACCAATGCTACAAAGAAGAGGCAACTTAGGAATGGGGCAAAGACACCCTGAGGTGCTCAGAACAACACAGTCTCCATATGAGCAAAACAATCCAGGAAAACAAGTAGAGAGGCCATCACTTTTGTGGAAGGTGGCAGGAGTTGACATAACAGACGACTGCTTCTTAAATGGACAGTTCTGTGTGGCCTGCTCCAGAGTGAGCTCACCAAGCAGCCTGGTGATCCTAGCACCTGAGGGAAGAACCACCAATGTGGTCTAGAGAGAGGTCCTTCAGTAGAGAGGGGGGAAAGTACATATTCCTCACTTCAGTTTTTACACTACAATCTTCTCCAATAGAATTCCTGCAACAAATGTCACATTTCAAACTTCACATCATCAGTATTATAAATGGATTTACGGAACTTAAATACTGTAGCAAAGGATGGGTATCAGGCTAGTATATAACATAAAGCAAGTGAAAGTTCTAGCTGATTTGTTAGCACTTCAAAATCTGTTAGTCTCTCCAGTTATTCTTCTCCGGACCAAACTGGACATGATACAGAGATTTTCCACATTTAAACAGAGTTTAAATTGAGACTGGAATGGCAGGGGAGGGGGGAGTTCAGCTTCCCCCTGCATCTCTTTTGCAATCTAAAACAGCCCAGCAGATCTCCTGTTTGCTACATGAAGCAATTTCAGGTAGCAAAACCAGTTTCAAGGAGACTTAACCTCTCCCTTTTCCTGCTATTTAATGGGAAAGAACTACCAGAAACTCTATTCATGGAACTTTCAGGGTTGCACCTGGTTTGGTTCTCTCACTCTTCCAATGAGCGCTCATTGTTTACACTCCAGTAAAGGAGATCAGACAGCTCTCCTTCCTTGTCCCTCTGTTTTCTTACACACAACCTGCCCCCCTTATCATTACACAACCAGAAAAAATGAAGTAAACACTTGTCTTTCTCCAGAGTCACTTTAATGTTGAAACACCTGTGCAAGCCTTACAAACTGAGTGGAATTTCAAATGCTAAGTCAGCAGGGTGTCTGAGCTAGTGAGGTAAACTCCGTCCACTGGCTACTCTTTTCATTTGGAACTAGGCTTGGTTATCTGTCCCCACACCCAAATAACTTGTATGTTAACCCAGACAAGCCCAGTTCTGAAACATGGGCTCACTTGTACTCCCAGTGACCACACTTGGGAGTACAATAGAGTCCAAACACCTCCTGCAACCTACTTTCATCCATAGTGAGGTCTGGCTGCAGTAATCCCTGCCTGTGCCTTGAATGTTACTGTTGCAGATTCTCATCTGCTGAGGATTCTAGGAAATTTACCTTTCTTTTAATATGGACACCTCCTGCCCTAGAAGCCACGTGTCCCATGCCTACTAGAACTTGGCTTGGAAAAAGCAGCCTTCAAGGTGCCAGGGAGGAAGGCACATCAGCCCAAATTGCAAACTTAGCCCAAGAACAATTTTGGAGGTAAATTGGCTCAATTTGAAATGCTACTGAGCATTAAGAGTCAGCCAAACTTGTTTTAGAAGTCAGAAAATTATAAACTTCAGCATCATCCCTAGTCTGGACATGTATGTAGGGCTCCCACCCTTTAATCAAACAGTAATTCATTGAAGAAAATCAAGCTTTTCCTTAATTGAAGAAAGTAAATCTTTTCATCTGCAGACAAGCAGACAGTTAGGCTTATAGATAATAGAAAAGGAACTGGTTAGTTTTATGTAAGAATGAAATAATGGGCATGCAAATTCTTTTAGTTCATTCACATTTTAAAATTAATTAAAAAACTGGTTAGAATTCTGTGGTCTGTTCTCTGCTTTTTGTTACCCTTAAATGAAACACTCCATTCTCTGAGAGTTTCTGCTAAGATTGTTCAATCTCATTTCAGATCAATGCTTTAAAAATGCATGCACTGGATTCATACTGGTTTGTTTGGTGGAAAGAACTGTTTTTCACAGCTTTGACTTGACAGGATATGCTGGAGAATTTTAAAAAAATTCCCTGCCACCTTGGCTCCAGTGCAGATTGGTGTCTTCTGTTACGTTTGTGCACTTTGCCATGTAAAGTTTTGTTCCTCAATCAGTAAACAAAAATAGGCAGATGGATAGTTTCTTCTTGGCTAATGTAGAATAGCATTTCTTTCTAAATCTGAACACACACACACCCATAGAATATTCCTATGCTGCATTCCAAAACATGTACACCTGTTCACAGATCAGTGTATCTACATTCAGTAAGACCAAACTCAGTCTCTTTAACCAATCTGAATGTTTGATAGTCTGCTATAAGAACAAAATTATTTCAGTTTCTAGCATATTGCCCATGTCTTGAAAAAGGATTGGAAGGTTGTCATAGTGTTTCTTTAGAAGAGCTTCCAGGTTTTTTTGGCAATATTGATAATTAATTTCCCACAGTAAATATAGACTGTATAAAATCCCAATGAAATAGACAGTTGTTGCCCTTGCTTTAATTTGCTGAACACTGAGTCACTGCACAGAAACACAAGATACTTAGGAGCATGACCAGCCCTTGTGCTGTTGTACTGTTGATATTTTAATTGGGGCTAAGGGTCCAACTGTTGCGGATCTATGTCTGTTCAGCAGACATAACATATATTAGACAGCAGGGCATTCTGGTATGGGTCTGGACCACATTTATTTACTTATTGGATTTTTATCCTGCTCTTCCCTGTGTGAAGGGCTCAGGGCAGCTTGCAACAGTTAAAACACAGATAAAACAATAAAACAATCTACAGTTATACAAAATTAATCTCACCACGATGGCCCATAAACCTAGGACCATGCTCCTATGGGTCTTTAAAAATGCCCAAGATTAACAATAGGTAGTGGGCAATTAACCCTAGTAATCGTTGAACATATCAGGTCAGGGGGTGGAGCAGGGGAGGCCAGAATAACAGGACACCCGTTGCCTCAACCAAAGGCCCAGCAGAACATCTCCATTTTACAGGTCCTGCAGAACTGAAGCAGATCCCACAGGGCCCTGATCTCACTCGGGAGAGTGTTCCACCAGGCCAGAGCCAGAGTCAAAAAGGCTTTGGTTAAAGCTACACTGGGGGGAGAGGTGTAACTTTCTCCTTACTGTGCCTCTTCCCAAATCAGAAATGTTTTAAACCACAGAACATTTAAGACACAGAAGGGCAATCTGTATTTTTCCCTCTTGGAGCCTATCTGCCCTCTCACCCCCTTCCCCAGCAGTTTCTTAGGGCCAAGTAACACATCAGTTATTCCAGTTATGGATCCCTAGTGCCATATGTAGTATTGCTCTGTGAGTGGAGCTTTTTCACCTAGTAATTACAACGATAAGTCTGTACCAAGTAGGGTTACCGGTCTCCAGGTGAAGCCTGTAGACCTCCCAGAATTATAGTTGATCTCCAGACTATAGAGATCAGTTCCCTTGCAGAAAAGGGCTGCTTTGGAGGGTGGACTCTATGGCATTATACCCCGCTAAGATCCCTCTCCAAACCCCACAATTCCCAATCTTTACCTCTAAATTGCCAGGAATTGCTCCAGCCAGAGTTGGCATCCCTAATACCCAAGACTTTAGATGAGCTAAAAAGAGAAATGTAACCTTGAACAATGTTCCTTTCTCAACACTGTAATCTTCCAACTAACTCTGTTAGACCATCTCAAAGAAATTCCATTGTACTTTCAGGTTTAGGCAGCTGACAGTAACTATAGCATTGGGCAATATGAAATTCTTTAACATTACAAAATACTTGATTGCATTTTAATGGTGTAGACTGGCTAGATGCATAGCAGCATTATCTTCCATCTCAGTTTTCTCTTAATATTCCTCACTTGTTGCTTCAAATAAATTCTTATGGTGCAAGTTGGGCAGAATATAGCCAACCCACGCAGAGAGAGAAATAGGCTTATCTGGAAATAGACCTTAGGTCATCACTGATACTATAGCTAAGAAGTTTTTCAAATCCAGTTTTAAGCACCAGGTCCAAGACCTGTACAGAGCTACCTTGAAATTTAAGAAATTGGTCATCACTGTTGATTTTTTTAAATGCTTAGGCAACTTGCTGCTGGTAAGGATTTTTCTACAGCTCCTCCATGCAAGCCCATAGCTGCCAGCACAAGGAACAAGAGATCTGATGGCCCAGCTCTTTCTTGGGAGATCTCTTAGAAAGCTAGAAATGGCTTTCAGTAAAAGGATATTACAATTGTTTTGATACATAGAAAAGCTATGGTCTTTTCTAGGGTGACTTTTCTAGGGTTAAAGGCAGATCCACACTTGCATTCCTATCAATGATATTATGCTTTTAACCTCAGCTCTAAAGCCAAATTGTGTTTTATGATAACATGTCAGAAGCCTTTTTTCCTTGAGGAGGCTTAATGATGACTTGACATTTCATAAGTAACACCGAAGAAGACTTACCTAACACTATTTAGGGAACAGGACTGCAATGAATCCTGAGAAATAGTTGTTCTCTGTTCATATGATACTCATTTACTGTATCAAAGAGGCCCAAAAAAGAGCATTGTTCAATTCCTGGATTGTAGTTCCTTCAGAACTGGTATTGCTTGTGATAGTAGGAAGACCAGTCACAGCGTACAGGACAAATTAAACTGAACCCAGTGTAAGAAGCGTGAAAATAATATCTGTATCATATGATATTTTAATGTTGGTTGCTTGGCAAGAAATATTTTTTAAGAAAAGGAAACTAATAACTGAGGTCAGTCTTCAGATGACTGACTGTCTAGACCTCAGTGGAAGCTACCAAGAGTGAAAAGGCTTATGGGTTGTAATGTTCATCTTCACAACCGAAAAAGAAAACAGCATGCTTACAGAGCAATCCTTTACAGAGTTAATCCAATCTAAATTGATTGATGTCATTGAAGTTGTGCTGGAGTAATTCTGCATTGAGTTGCACTGTTACTTTTTGAATTGGCAAAGAAGTCACTGTGGAGACTGTTTTAAAATAAAGATTTGACTTAAGAATCAAAGTCTTAATTTTGAATTAATTTCTGCGAAATGATTTGTAGGTATGGAGAATACCTCTTGGATGGGAGTGTGGAGTAGCATGTCAAAGGAAATTTTCTAAATAAATAATCAGAAAAGAATCCCAGCAAGAGACCAAATGTGAATTGTCTCGTGTACATGCAAGAGCTGTAGCTGAGAGAAGGGGGAAACAATTGGGCTAACAATGCAGGATTAAGATTTTAAAAAAATATATAATACAAATAATATTTTGACTTTAGCTTGAGAGAACTTCTTTTACATATAATATGATGTGTTCCCAGCTTCAGTGGCTAATAAATTCCAACATTCTATTTATTTATTAAAATATTTTATGCACCTTTCTACCCAATCAGAGTCCACCAAGCAGTGAACATTAAAAATATTAAAACAATTAAAATACAGTTACCATTATAAAACCATTCACTCAAAAACACATAAACTACACTGGAAGGAGGACCTATGACCCTTTTTGTGTGTATGCCAGACAAAACAGAAAAGTCTGTCTGTTGGCAAAAGACACTAGTAGAGATAGACAGAGAAAATCTCCCTTGGGAGGTAGTTCCAGAGTTCTACGAAAATTCATGGTAATGATTCTTTCTTCCAGAGGAGAACAGGAACAGTATCATCAATTCCAGCCTGGAATCAGTCATATCATCCAACATGAACAGTTTCCTCCGCTCCAACAGCACTCCTCAGTCTAATATGAACTCCAGTGACCCTGACCTAGAAGTGATTAAACCCAACAGGCCAAACTCACTGTAAGTAGAGTCCTAATAGCATGTCAGAAAATCTACTCAGCTAACCCACAGCCTATTTCTTAAGAAAAAGATGTTGCTTCCCTCAAAGAGTATTGAATCAACAATGTCATTTTTTAAAATCAGCATGTAGTCACAGGCGAAATGCCTTGCAAAACCTTCACTGTATTTTGGGCTGCTTTTTACCTCCTGAATAGAAGGGGTGTCTCTTGTGTCTTTATACTGCTTCTTGCTAGTTTGTGCTTGGTTCTTGTATTTAATGCTGGCTGCACAGAGGTGTTTCCCAGTTTCATTGACTCACAGATTTAAAGAAGAAAGGATTTCCTCTTTAGCTAATGCCTAAAACTGCTTTGCCACAGTTGGTCGCGCTAATGTGTGCATTCTTTCTGTTGTTTCTGCATTGGCAAAGTTCCAGTGAAACGATTAGTCCTAAATCTCAGGGGAATGATCCACTGGGAATTGTTCTTAATCTCCTGCAGCTGAGTTCTCACATGAGCAGCAGGCTTCTGTCAAGATGGAAAATTCCATCTTTTCCCCAGGCTATGTTGTGTTCTATAGCAGAATATATCCCAGCCCACCTGAGTTTCTTTTCTGGCTAGAATGGTCTGGAACCTGATGTTACAGAGGTTGTGCAGCTGCTGCCAGTAACATCAGCCCTGGTTCTGTTGCTCATATTTCCCCATAATATCTCAAATTGTAAGACACAGACATGTGATGTCATGAAGTTGTGAGATATTCCCACTCTTGCTCAACCTGGAACAAGGACTACTAAATTCACAACCTAATGGTATCACACTGTGCATATGTTACCAAGGGAAAAAGGAGTAGGAGATATCACACTGTGCATTTTGAGTTTGTATATGTTACCAAGGGAAAAAGGAGTAGGAGATGCAGGGCTTCTGCTCTGGACAGCAACCACATATACTTTGTGATGTCTAGTTCTGGTTCAGCAACAAAAAAGCTGCTTGTCAGGCATACAGTATTATTTATTATGCTGTGCTGCATAATAGCTCCAGAAATGGAAGAACGGAGCATGCTCAGTTGCTCCCATTACCGGAAAAGCCTGCCAGTGGCTGAAATTGACAAGTGGCTGTTTTTGTTGCTACACAGGGACTGCATGTCACTCATAAGGCAGTAGCTGGTTTATTTTTGTCAGGTGTTCATCCTGCGACCAAGTGTATTTCCCTTTCATAGATACCAAGTGGACAAAGGTGATGTTGCTGTCACTCAAACATTCTGGAAACATGAAAAGAGTACAAAAGGATATACTAAATGACTTATTAATTTCTTAGTTGCCAAACTCTCTACGCAGTTGTGTGTATATTTTTCATTTAACTATTCAGATCCTGGTTTTCATATAAACCATATCGTAGCTGGTGATTTCCATAGTATAAGAAACTCAGACTATGCAGGCTTAAAAAGTAACCAAGATTTTACCTCTCAACTTAAAGCTCTGTTTCCAGTCCTCCTCATAAGATCTTTATAGCACCAAGAGAGGAAAGTGTATAAAGTTTATCTCAGTGTTTGGCCACTGTGGAAATACCTGTTTACTTTTCTTGTTGAAATTTACTGAATATGAGATTTTAATGAAGTTTTCCGTTTCCTGTGAAGATGGTGGACATCCTTTCAATTAGGAAGAAAGTGGAGATCCTGGAACTTTTTGAGAGTCGAGGTGTCACAAACACTGATAAAAGATTTGGTCAAGCTCTATAGTTTACAAGATTTTCTCAGTCTAGAGTTTCCAAGGAGGAACAGTAAAGGTTACATCTTCTCCTGTCTTCCTGCATGTGTTTAGAACCCTGGCTTCTTGGGCTAGAACTGAAGAGTGTCCCTAGCTCAGACTGTAGCTCTTATTGTAATATAAATCACTTTCTTTATTGCCCCTTTTCTCCTCAATGAGGAACCAAACTGGCTTCCATCATTCTCCCCTCTTCCACTTTATTCTCACAAGAATCGTGTGAAGTACGTTAGCCTGGGAGAGAGTGACAGTCCCCAGATCATTCAGTGAGTAGTAGTACGGATTTATTCGGTCAGTGATCAGAACAAATAATAAAATTACAAGCTACAGACAAAAAAAACTCAAACAGAAAGGGTCAAGCATAATACCCAATTTACAGACACAATATCAAATTATATAAAATTTGCTAAAATTTAAATTCAGTACACATTATTTCCTGGCGGATTTTACAGGCCGCCACAAAAAAATGCACACAACAGATTGTAGTCTGAGGGTTGTCACCCATGAGGAACATCCTTAAAAATATCATAGTCGGAGCGGCCAGGAAATGTTCTAAGCAATGGAAAAATAATTTTAGGCAAATTTCCTGATAGAACCAACAATAAAGCAGAACATGTTCAATTGTTTCCACCTCAACGTCACCACAAGGGCAAATTCTCTCCTGCATGGGGATCTTTTTAAAACTCCCCTCTTACACCGCAGAAGGGAGAACTCGCCATCTAGCCAGAGAGAATGCCCTCCATTGTCCCAGAATCTCCAACAAGGAGCGATAGGGTGCTGGAGTGACAATATATCTAAGGTTTTCTGGAATCAGAAAATTTGGGACACTAGTAATATCTTCCTGTCACTCAATGTCCAACAGCCTTTGTTTTACCATTGCTAATGCTTGATCATGGTCCATTTCTAGGAACATTTGTATAGAACACCCTAGATTCAGCAGCTTATGATGTGCTGCCTTTACCCAAGAAGATTGTCAGATCCTGTGAGATATAATTGCCAAAAGATATAATTTTGTTTTTTGATAGTTAATTTCTAGCTGGTTCTCTTCACAATAATGGCTGAATTCCTTAAGCACTGCTAAGCAGGTTGTTGATATAAAAAATTAACAACAATAGCTCCAGAACACAACCTTTTTTCGCTCCTTTAGTTGTTATTATTGGATTGGAGAGATGTCCTTTCCCGTTGCATCTGAACTTGAAGGATGTATTGAAATATAAGGCTCGAATTAAATATAAAAGCCTATGATCTATGTTCGTGGCTTCTAATTTTCCCCATAAAAAACCTCAGAAATAGAGTCAAAGGCAGTTTTTAGGTCAATAAAAGCTGTGTATAATGAGACTGAACTATTAGTAAGCTTCCCTGGTAGAGGAGATTGAGATCTCTTTCTCCCACCACTATACCATGCTTGTTCTTTCAGAATAGGTGAGTGCTGGCAAAACACTAGTAACAGTGAAAATACAGTTTTGTACTATCTGGTCCATTATTAAAGAACCCAAATAGAATTTCTGAAGTGGATATAACAGGCAAGTCTATTTCAAATTATAAATACTTTTACCATAAGTCTTTCAGGTTTTATGTGTTTAATTTAGTCTGTTTGCTTATAATCACTGATTACCGTAAGGAATACAGTATATAGGTTATAAAGCATCATCAATTAACTGTCTGCTATAAGCATTGCTCAACTGAATAGTCCTCCTCCATGCAGGGAGCATGGATTTTTGCTGAATTCCCCCTTCCCAGCAGTCCCTACTTAACCCAGAAGGTTGATTCCTGGAGTTGCAGGCTCTGCATGAACAAATAGCTATGTTGCTACAATATGGCAGGGGGATGAATTCATCTCCCTCTTCTGCAAACACAGAGCTCCACTGGCAGAAGGTGGAAAAGTGGTGATTTTGCCCACACTTAACTGCAGCCTACCACCCTTTGTGCACACACAGGTTCCAGAGTTTTCTGCGGTCAGGAAGGATTTAATGGTAAAATAAATTTATGGACACATTTAAACAGCAGTTATCTAGGTGACATTTTCTAGTCGTTTTCATATAACTTCCTCTTAGAATAAGTTCATTCACTTGTTTGAAAACAAAGAACCATTAACACCTTCTGTAGACAATCAATAAGTACCAATAAGTGTGTTTTTAATAAACAATACCCTAGTGAAAAGTCATATTATTCATATGCTGCTGTCTCTTTCTTCTCAAGAGGCTGTTTGATCTGGCTTTGCTTCCTTGCAGTAGCGAAGGGTCTAGACAGTATTGTCATATAATAATTCCAATAAGACTGGTGGGGAGGGTTGTCCTGTGCTCCCACATGATTATGGCAATCTGGTTGCTTCTTTTTCAGCCAATAAAAGGTTGGAACACTGTTAACCTTAAAAAGTCCATGATCATTAACATTAGAATAAGGGTGCAACAAGGTAAGGAGAAAATGTTCTAAAAGAAAAAAAATCATCCTAGATCTACTCTGCTAGTGTCTACCATCCTCCTGGGTTCTGTATCACAAATCATTTGTCAAAGGCCTTTGTTTTCAGAAACTTTCTCCACAGAAAAGCAAATAATCTTCTTTTGATCTAGAAAAATTCATAACTGCATCCATGGATCTAATATCCTGCAATGTAACTCACTTGAAAAGGTTACCCCAGGAATGTTTAAAAACCTGGACCCTGGTGTACATGAAATTGTGAACCTGTTCTGCATTAATTTAGGTGAGTACCTGTGTTGGTCTGAAGCAATAGAACAAAGTCTGAGTCCAGTGGCACCTTTAAGACCAATAAAGTTTAATTCTGGGTATAAGCTTTATACCCAAAATTAAACTTTATACCCAGAATTAAACTTTGTTGGTCTTAAAGGTGCCGCTGGACTCAAACTTTGCATTGATTTAGTCAGCTTGCCAACTATAGCTCACTTGGGGGGGTAGGTTATGTTAACACCAAATGGATAATTTCTGCAAAACAAGGCCTTAAAGAAATACCACATCTCTACTAGGTGACAGGACCAATCTCTGTTGTTATATCAAAGGATGATGCAGGGTCCTTAAATGCAGTATTCAGTTTATGGCTTCTTTTAATTGCTTACCACCTTTTCATCAGGTGGTCCAGGGCAATGCATGGAACTTCATGAAATGCAGCTTGTTCCTCTGCTGTAATCAGCTTATCTTATGACAGACCTAATAACAGTTTTAAACTTCAGAAGAAACACCACTTACATTAATGAGATCATTTCTCTGATCCCATTCTTATGAATTTTTTATGAATTGGAACAATAGTGCTGGAATTCCAGTTTCTGGGGGTGCTGCTCATGACATTTATTTAAGCAAGCAGTTTGGTTGCAAGGAAAAGATGCTTTGGGGGCCAATGTGTGCTAAAGGAAAATATTTACTTATGGTTTTTTTAGTCCGTCTTTCTCACTGGGATTACACAGAGTGAGTCAATGCAATCAGCAGGATGGGACATTGAACAAACAATGAAATGGGATCTGGGTTGTAGAACCAACCAGAAACCCAAAAACAGAACTGAAGCAAAGCACAAGTGTTACCATGACACATTAATTGATGCAAAATTATGTTGTAGGATCCAACTTTTGGCAAACTATACACAGTATTAGAACAAATTTAGAGTCCAGTCGCACCTTTAAGACCAACAAAGGTTTATTCAAGGCATGAGGTTTTGTGTGCAAGGCACACTTTTTCAGATACATTGGAATGGCAGGTAAGGTTCAAACTTACAGCCAAAGAATGAACAGCAAATTAACATGTAACATGATGATGTTCAAGATACGCAAAGTGAAAACTAAATAACAATTTAGTTTGTTTAGTTGACCAACACAGCTGACCAACTGGATGTATACAAAGTAGTATAGACTGTAGTCCATAATGATTTGTGAATAATTTTGTACAATATTGTCTGCATAGAAAAACCCTCTTGAATAATTCAGTTTTGAATAGTTTGTGGAAAGCCAGGAGAGTGAGAGTCTTTCGGACCTCCTCAGGCAAGCCATTCCACAGCGTAGAAGGCACGTGTGTGGGCAGTAGTTGATGTTGCCCATTTGCAGGTTGGCACCTGCAGAAGGCCTTGCTAGGATAGGCAAAGCTGTCATTGTGGAGTGTAGAGGGAGAGACTGTCTTGCAGATTTGAGGGCCCAAGGTCATAAAAGTCTTTGTGTGTGATAGTCAATACTTTAAATTGAGCCCAGTAACTGATGGGCAGCCAGTGGAGTGACTGCAGAATGGGAGTAATATGCATGATTCATCTAGCTTCTGATAATAGCATTCCGCACCAACTGGAGTTTTTGAATTGATTTTGAGGGGAGACCAACATATAGTGTTATTGCAGTAGTCTAGTCTCGATGTCACTGTGGCATAAATCCAGGTGTCCAGATCAGCTGTATCAAGGTAAGGGGCCATTTTTCAAGTAAGGCTGAGTTGGAAGAAAGCCAATTTTGTAACTGCATTAACTTGCTTCACCAGCGGTAATGCTGGGACCAGTATAACCCGGAGGCTCTTAACTGAGTCAGCTGAACCCCATCAAAAGTGGGTGTATAATGTCTTTCAAGACCTCTGCCTTCCCAACCAGCATTACTTCCATCTTCCCAGGGTTTAGTTTCAATTTGTTCACTCTTAGCTGTTCACCACAGCAGCAGGCAGTGATTTAGGACCTCTACCACATCACCAGGAGATCTGGATGACATATATTTATTAGTTTACTAGGAATAATGCCTTTTGTTGAAATAAATACAACGTGCTCTAGAAAGAGCCTTTGGGCAATCAGTGTCAATTTTATCTGGTGACTTCAGCAGGGTACAATGACACAGAGTCCACCGTTTTCTCCAAGGGAACTGCCTTCTGAAGAGCACTTGTAAGAAGACCACTGAGTGATCTCCAGCCCTCACCTGGAGATTGGCAACAGTGGTTCCCCAGGAGGAAATGACTGGTTTGGAGGGTGGAGTCTATGGCATTGTACCTGTCTGAGGTCCTACCCCTCCTCAAACCCCACCCTCTCCAGGCTCCACCCCTCAAATCTCCAGAAATTTCCCAACCTGGAGGAGGCAACCCTATTTCCTTCCCAGCCAACCATCAACCTACCTTTATCTGCCCCTCTGACTTCAACTTTCTATCTCCTTCGCCCTTCCTGCAGTCTCTACTTAAGAAAAGAACAGTCTTTCTCCACAGTGGGGACCAAAGCAGCTCATATTCTCCTTGCCCCCTTTCGATCTGCACAGCAGCCCTGTGAGGTAGGTTTGACTGAAAGTCTGTGAGTGATCTGAAATCACCCAATCAGCTTCCACAGCAAGAATCTGTGTCTGGCAGACCCTGCCCTGAAGCACTAACTGCTACATCACACTGGCTGTCATAGGGGGCCACCTCAGCAGGGTATAATGATACAGAGTCCACCATTTTCTCCAGGGGAACTGATCTCTGCCACCTGGAGAGCAGTTGTAATTCTGAGTTATCTCCAGCCCTCATTTGGAGATTGGCAACAATTGTTCCCCATGAGGAACAGTACTGTCTTTCTCTGCAGTGGAGACCAAAGCAGCTAACATCATTCTCCTCTCCCCCTTTTGATCTGCACAACAACCCTGTGAGGTAGGTTAGGCTGAAAGTCTGTGACTGGTCTGCAATCACCCACTCAACTTCCACAGCAAGAACCTGGGTCTGGCAGACCCCACTCTGCTATGCCACACCAGCTGTCCTGGCTGAGAGCCAGTTTGGAGTAGTGGTTAAGACTCTAATTTGGGAGAACCGGGTTTGATTCCCCCCTTCTCTACATGCAGCTGCTGGTGTGACCTTGGGGCAGTCATAAGTTCTTTCAGAGCTGATCTCTCAAGGGCAGTTCTTGAGAGAGCTCTCTCAGTCCCACCTACCTCACAGGGTGTCTGTTGTGGGGAGGGGAAGGGAAAGGGATTGTAAGCCACTCTGAGACTCTTTCGGGTAGTGAAGGGTGGGGTATAAATCCAGTCGTCTCCTCCTCCTCCTCCTCCTCCTCTTCTTCTAAATATTTAATTTAAATATTAGAAAATAGAGGGGCTGCTGGAGTTAAACAGGAGCAAGCAGCCAGGCCTAGTTGTCATGCCAGCCAGGTGTCATCAAGTCACCCAGAGGGTGCTGCCAGGCCTTGGGTAGCCAGCCTCCAGGTGGAGCCTAAAGATCATCTGGTATCACAACTGAACTCCAGACAACAGATCTCTCTCCCCCTGGAGAAAATAACTGCTTTGAAGGGTGGACTCTATGGCATTCTATTCAGCTCCCCTCCCCAAACTTTACCTTCCATAGACGCCACCACAAAATCCCCAGGAGTTTCCTAACCTGTAGCTGGCAACCCTAGTCAGGACGGGCAGCATCTTCATCATTGTCAAAGGCCAAAATAGGCCTGGAAAAGTCCTCCCCCTCACCTTTTACTGACAGAACTAAGCTTAGTTGCTTAGCAACAGCCACTGGAGCAAAAGTGAGCCTAGCAGCAGGAGAAGGTGAAGCATCTTCATCAGGAGAGACAGCCATTTTGGCAGTTTATTCTGTCAGGGAATAGTGGCCAGGCTGGCAATGTGCGGGCGAGAGGAGCAGACCCAGCACGCAGCCAATGGTATATGAGTACTCTGGCGGTTGATTGGCCAATGGCTGATGGAGCGCACAGCACAGCCAAGGGGAGAGCTGGAAAGTGCAACAACTTTAGGCTTTTATATATATCAGATTATCTTTACTGTTTTTGCAACTGGAGTCATAAACAGCAAACCCTCATCCCATAATAAACCTTGTTCCACAGGAAAATGTGGAAAAAATTAAAGTTTGCTACTGCAAAAGTTGTCAAGTGATTTGACAACTGCTAGAAATTTAGCTGTGTGTCATCTGCCTGTTGATGGCAGTGAACCCCAGAGCTATGAATGATTTGGCCTAAGGGCTTTACATAAAGATTGAAGAGCATGGGAGATAGAACTGAACCCTGTGGCACTCCACAGGATAGATCCTGCACTTATGATAACTGGTTTTCAATGGTCAATTCTTTGGCTCCAGACCATGAGGTCTGAACTAGTCCAGCATACAACCCCTGATGCCTACTTCTTCCTCCAGGCACCTTAGCAAGATGGCATAGTCCACTGCAGTGTTCCCTCTAAGCTGAGTTAGTGTGAGCTAGCTCACAGTTCTTTAGCCTCTAGCTCACACATTTTTGTCTTCGCTCAGGAAGGATGGCTCCAGAGCAAACTAATTTATGCAGTAGCCAAATTGCTCAGTCACAACTTCAATGCCAGTAGCTCACAAAGTAGAATTTTTGCTCACAAGACTCCCCAGCTTAGAGGGAGCATTGGTCCACTGTGTCAAATGTGGCAGATAAATCCAGTAGGAGCAACAAGGAGGCCTGACCTTTGTCTACATTTAGATGGAGGCCATCAACTAAAGCCACCAGAGCCGTTTGCATCCTGTAGCCGTTTGCATCCTGAAACCAGACTGAAAAGTGTCTAGATCAAAAAGACCTGGAAGAAGTCTGCTGCTGCTCTGTCACTACTTAGGAAGGGCAGATTAGAGACAGGAAAATAATTAGCTACATCATTTTTCTATAAGGATTTTCTTTTGTAATAGCGGATGCATAACTTGCCAAGGGAAGGTGCCTTGAGTTAGTGATTGATTTAAATATGTAAAGGTGTTCATGATAGAAGGAAAGGGGACCCGCGATACTCGTGGGGGGGAGGAAGAAGAGCTCCATGCAGAGCAGGAGGAGGAGGAAGCAGCAGCAGCAGGTAAGCCTCCCCCCCCAGACACCGGCGGCACGGCCTGAATGGCTGCCAGCCACTGAGCC
>NW_015168048.1:752397-770972 GCF_001447785.1 Gekko japonicus
GCTTGGGCCCCACCAATCTCCTTCCCCCATCCCACCCCAGCGGCGAGGCCTGAGCGCCTTCTAGCCGCCGGCCCGCCAGTTCCCAGAGCGTTCTCTGCGCTTGTGCAGGGAACACTCTTTTAATTTTTAGGTAATTTAAATATTTTTTCCAACTTTTCATATTTTTCTGCACACCTGGGCATTGCCCCATGTGCGCAGGAAAATCTCCCTGCCCCCCAGGTGCCCCCGATGTGCGGATTTAGATATCCGCACACAGGGGGTGCCTTCGCTATTAGATATATAGATAGTTATTAATGGTATGTTGAAAGAAGATATTTTTCCCGAAGTTCCTGAGCAATAGATTGAGAACAGGCAAAAGGATGTATTTCTTCTTACAATACCAAATTATCAGAAAATTTGCTGCCACAAATTTTAAATAGGGTTATGCACCTTCATGGGGGATAAGTCCATCAGTGGCTGTTATTGCTAGTTAAATGGAAACATCAATGTTGAGAGGAAGCTTACTTTTGAATATCAGTTGCTGAAGGAGCAACGGCAGAAGAAAGTTTTGTCCTCTGTTTCCTGCTTGTAGACTTTCCAGAAGCAACTTCACAGAAATTGTTGTAGCTCATAATGTGATGTGTCCATGTAGTTATCCATTAAAATTGTTATACATTAAAATGGCAATTGAGAAAGTGTGAATCTGCATCACTGACGACAAAATTTTCATGGCATGGAGGATGATGGATAGTTGGGTACAAACATTTTTCATGAATCATTTGCTAGAGTTTAACCATAAAGGCAATGATTTGACATTTTGATGTATAGGGAAAAAAATGAGTGGAGCCTTCATAGACTGCTCCTTGCCCACCACCAACTCTGCTTTCTACAGTCACTGAAGAGGCAGGGAGGAGGGATCATTTCACCCCCATCCCCCTCCTTGCAGCAGCCTCACAACCTGCTGTCTTTTATTCCATGCGAGTCCCATAACCCCAGGAATAAACTTCCCTGGCATCAAAAATGGAATCTGGGAGGAGGGAAGAAGCTCAGGGATCCTTGCTCTGGATCCAGTCCTTTCTGTAAGTCTTTCATCAGTTTTTTAATTGTATACCACATTGGATGCCCCTAGTGGGCAGGAAGGCAGGATTATAAATAAACTAGTATTTTCTTGCTGAGTGTTTTTTATTTATAGCATTCCCACCATCACTTGGCCAACAAAAAATTTAAATTCTTCTTTATGCGGATGATTTGGTTTTTTTAATCTCCCTAACTAAAATCGGTCTGAGAAGACTTTTACACCAGCTAGGGAATTACTGTAATGAGGAATCACTCAATATAAACTACGCAAAGTCCCGATGTACTATCCTTGGCAACCCTATCGAACAATGCAGAGCATTCAAATACCTCGGAATAACCTTTACAGAGATTCTGAACTGGAAAAACCATCTTGCATCGGTAAAATCTTCAGCATTAAGAATGGTAGGATCAATTTTACATTTTTTCCACACAAAGGGTGGACGTCTGACTGACCCAGCACTGAAATTATTTAACAGCAAGGTCATCCCCCACTTCTTATATGAAATTGAAGTTTGGGACTGGAAGGAGGATATTTTGGCTAATTTGGAGGTAATCCAGGACCAATTTATAAGGTGAATTCTAGCTTTGCCCAGAGGCACCCCCACGTCTTTGATGAGAGCTGAACTGGGACTCCCCTCTCTTAGGGCCCGAGCACACCTGGCAGTCATAAAATACTGGAAAAAGAACACACCTCTGAGCTCCAACTCTATAAGGCACCAATCAGACAACCTCCATTTTGATAAAGACCCTACCCGTTCTAACTGTCTTAATACCGTTATCCAAGGATACACCATTCCAGATGACCTTCTCAGGGCCTCACCTGAGAATTCACAACTTAGGGACTGGATATATGATGCTGATGCACTGATCGATCGTTCTCTAATTCTGAAATCTAAAGTGGCTCCCTGGTATAAATATTGTAAATTTGACCACTGCAGGTCGAGTTACCTAGTTAATATATCTAATTATAACCTTAAAGTGCCCTTTACAGCTTCGTGATTCCAAACTGTGCAAACAGCCCTTTTGGCTGGCTGTTATTCGCATACTCCAAAAGAGCAATGTCTCTGTATTTGTGGCTTGCCAGTGGTGGAGGACCTTCCTCACTACATACTTTACTGTCCACTCTACAGCACTCCAAGAGAGAATTTTTTGGCAGGAATTCTACTGGTCATGCAAGCATACCCAGAAACTGAGAAGATTGCATTCTTGCTTTCAGATAATGATGCTTATCTATCCCATATAGTTTCCCTGTTTGCTTTAGCAGCATTTTAAGAATAGATCTAAGGGGCAGGCTACCTGATGTTGATTGAACCTGTTGAATTATTTTTATTATTATTGATTAGTAGTTAATTTTAACTTGGATATTAATGGTGCTTTTTAATGTTTTATGTTCTTCTGTATTCTGTATTTTGTAATGGCCAATGGCTAAATACAATAAACCACTGTACTATTTATAGCATAGGAATAATGGGCTGAATGTGATTATTGAAGAGAAATTTAGTTGGCATATTGTGTGTTCTGAAACTTTCCTATTCATATATTTTGTTCATAAATCCTATCAGTAGTGACCTCTGTATTTTAGTTGTTCAGTGTTTCACATCATGATCTTTACAGAACAGATAGTCACCAAAGAATATCTCCATCTATGTAAGAATGATAGAAACCTTTACTTTTTAGGATTTTATATCTTCTTCCATGCTGATACAACATTTTTTTAAAAAATGTACTCTGAGTCATGCTTACTCATTATAAGCAGTGGCCATTTTACGTGTCTGTTACTAACTGAGAAGATTCAAGATGATTGAAAATGTTTCTCCCCAGGAGAGAAGGGAGGGATTGACTGCTGAAAGCTATTGGAGCAGAAGCTGGAGAATTAATAGCCTTGATGGCCCAGTCCATTAAGGTGCATCTGCCTAGGCTGTTTCCTTCAGACATTTGATTTTTCTTCCTGTAGCCTAGCTATTTTTCTAACAAATCCTACCAGTATTAGCTCTGTATTTTGGCTGGTTAGACCTATTTATTTCATTTATATCACATCTTTCCTTTAAAGAAGCTTAGAGCAGGGTTTAAGCCTTAGAACAACCCTGTGTGATAGGGTGGGCTGACAAATTGTTGCCTAAATACATCCATTTAGCTTTCATGGCTAAATGAGGGTTTGAACCTGAGTTTCCCATGGCCACCATTTTGCAGTTGGCTCCACCGCCCTGTGTCAGAATTCCAAAGGTGTCCACAGATAAAAAGGGTTGGGAACCCTTGATCGAGACACTACAGTACAGAAGCATTTTGTGCATTGATTTGAGAGGGAAGAAAGTAAACTTGAGTAAATAACGGTGATTAAAAACAAATGGATCTCCTTTTAGCATCAAGGATAAATTTCCATTTTTCTGTTCCTTAAAGGCTGCTTCTAGTTATAAATTGTAATTATAAACAGAGGCCTATAAATTTTTGCTCTGCTTTGTAGCTAGAAGTGGACACCAACCTTCCCCCAGTTCTCTGGCAGTACGCAGTACAGAAGAGCAAAGCTGGTCTCTCACTTTGCACTGGGCTGTGGAGAAAGCCCTTCAGATCTCTCCTACACATGGCTGTTGTTTTGGAGTGGCTAGAGTTGGTCTCATGCCTGGGTTTTCTGCAGTTTGGGAAGGATGTTCGGATTGGCAACTGCTTGTTGGGACGAAGATGAAAAGACAAATGGTGCAAAGGAAAAGAAACTTTAATGATTGTATAACCCCTGCGCATTTCACATGCAGCTCATCAGGGGAACCTTCCAGATTCTTTTTAGTTCCGTTCCAGTATACAAACATCAGCAGAATTTCTTAAGATTTCTCAAATCTCTTAAAATAATGACTATCAGATGTATCTGTCTGTGTTTTCATATTTTTCTAACAACATTTATCAAATTGTATGTTTTATAATTAATAATTGTAAAATTATAAAAAGGTAGTCATTGTCACATTTAATATTGTACAAGAAGTATGGACCTGTGATACTCACAGGCGGTAATTCCTTTACTCATTTTAATTACCCCCCCCCCATCACCAGCCTCCCTACCAGCTTGGCTATCTCTGGAGCCTTCTACTCCACTCCCCCTTCCTCCTTCAAGGCAGGAAAGAGGTCCAAGGAGGATGGACCCTGGGAGAAGCCATTTGCCCCTGGGAAGCATTGGAGGAATACTTGCTGCAGAAGCTGGCTCTCAAGGCACTATCAGCCACGTGGGTGTGTCTCGGCCTGGCATTACCACAGCACTTAAAAACTTGATCAGCCCAGGAGAGACAGAGGGGAGAGAAGAAGGAAGGGTGGCTTGCAAGTGCCCTCTGGCCCTCCCATCCAGAGGTCTTCACCTACCTTCCTTACCTTGGACATCCCCCTTCATTGTCTTCCCTGTGCACTGCACCCGCCCTGCGTGTGAAGTCTTGGGGATTTCTGAGCCAGCCTTCTGTGCACTCAGTGGTTTTCAGTGCTGTGCCATCCACCTGCCCATCCAACTGATTCCCACACTGGCCAGCTGGAGAAGGTAGCATTGGACCAGCACACTGGAGGAGAAGGCGGTGCAGGCAGAACTTGGCAAGGCACCGCACACTGTGGCTAAATTTACACATTAAAAAGTCCCCCCCCCGACCAACAAGCCCATCAAGACTCCTGCCCCTTGACAACTATGGCAGTAGCAAGCCCTGTGTGGCTCCCAGCTGCCAGCCCCCCCAAAGCTTCTCTCCCTCCCCCAACAGCGGCAATGAGCCCTGTGCAGCTCACCCCCACCAAGGTCTGCCACAGTTCCCAACAGTCTGTTTTCTGCGCATGCGCAGAGAATGCCATTTTATTTGGGGGGGGGATTTATATATTTTTAAACATGTCAGATTTTTCTGCACACCTGCCCCAAGTGTGCAGGAACATCTGTTGACCCTCCATGTCCCCCAGACCTGTGGAAATATCTGCACATAGGGGGCATGTTGGGAATTAGATATATAGATATTATGTGTGGTTCTTGCTTTTGTTGTTGTGATGTGACATTTTAACAAAGGCAAATTTTCAGATTATCGCTTTGCTTGTCTGTATAGAAAATTCAGGAAGCTCTCAGAAGTTATTTTGTTAAAGGGCAAAGATACTTCCTGTCTAGCAACCAATTGTCTGATTATGTGAATGCAATGTATTTATTAGGTTTAGGGTTTTGTTTTATACAGGCAGTGCTCTGGGCAGCAGCTGTTCAACAGGATTTGTCTATTGCCAGAAATTTGTCAGTATTGCTCAGCAGGAGTTGTTGGCAAACTGAAGTTGATCCATTGTCAGCCCTGAAAAAGTAGTTTTGTTTTGTTTTTGAAGTGTTGGTTTTCCTCATGGTTTCCATCACAAAACACTTAAAAGAGATCCCTTTCAAGATGGGCAGACAATTTTTAAAGAGATTTCTAGACTTGATACCATACTAGCTGGATTTCATTGTTAATTTCAAATAAATGTCTATTTTAGTTTCCTTCTTTTAAAATAATAAAATAGCAGTTAACAGACTGAACAAAAAACTAGGTTTTTTAAAAAAATCTTCTTTATAAAATGGTTTTATTTTTTATTTTATTTTTTTGGCCCCCCGAAGGGGTGTGTGTGTTTTTTTGGGTTTGTTTTTTTTTTTTTTTTGCATTTTCTACACACTATAATTATGGGATGGGGGAAGGGATACTAATACCCTAACACTATTGCTATGGGTGATGGGTGAAGGAGATCTAATACATATATCTACTTGGTAGGGAAACGAATACTACCATTCTAATCTATTTCATCTACTGGATTTGGGGGAAGGGAGAAGTCTAATACATGTCACGATCTGAATAGTTGGGGGAAAATGCTTTTTAACCTAATATTACACGTTATATCAAGATTTGGTTCAATTATGATAGTACACATTTACTAGCTTAACACAATTACTGCCTTTAATGCTATTGTCTTAGTTCTAGAGTCTTTTCTTCTTACGTTTCTTCATTTTCTGGAGTTTGGGGGCAGCCTCTCCTTTCTCCGATTCAGATGATTCTAATGACATGGAATTTTGGCTTGTTGAATCCTGTGATTAGGATTCTTCTTCTTCTTCCTCCCCATCCGGTTTTAAATTCTTTTCCTTCTGCTTCTTTTTTTTATTGAACATTTGATCCATACTTTTTTCCGCTTTTGGAACAGAGTCAATTTTATATTTTTTGTCCTTGTAATTGAAGCTCAGCCCTTCCGGGAATATCTATATGGTATTCCCTTTTTTTGCAGAGTGAGAGTAAGCATCCTGTAGAGTTTCCTCCGTTTTCTAATTTCGAAAGGGATGTCTTTCAAAATTTTTACGTCTTCATTCTTGATTTTTAAGGATTCTCCCATTGTTGACTTTAGCACCAGTTCTCTGGTAGATCGTTTCGTGAATTTTAGATAGGTTTCCCCTGGGAGTTTGTTTTTATTTATAAAGTCCGGATAAGTCCTATAAGTCACATCCATCTCTTTTATTAAATCTTCTTGTTTATAATCCATTAATGGGTCCAAGGCAACCACCAAAAGTTCTTTTAAATCCTCGTTTTTCTCTTCAGGGATCCCATGGAAACGTAGAACATACATGGATCTTTACAGCTGGAGCTGTATTAGTTGCGTTTTATCAGAGGATCTTTCCTTCTCTGCTTCATCCACTCTTTTGTTAATGCTCTCAATCGGTTTTTCCATCTTTTTCAACGTTTTCTCAGTTGCTGAGGTTCTTTTGTCCATTTAATTCAGTTGTTTTGGGACATTGTCCAGCGTAGTGTTGAGGTTAGTCATCTGATCCATTAGGGGGCGCAGTGCATTTGCTAACAGTGAAGAGAAGTCTGTAATTACTTCCTGGTTCTGGGAGGGAGTCGTTGGTATGCTATTTCCGGTCACCAGTTTTTTCTCCGGCGCCCTCCATCCTCTCCCAGCCATAATATCAACAATAAGTAAGTTTTCCAAAACAAGACAAAAGTTATGCAATTTAGTCCCGCTTTGTATACTTTAGCAGTTTTTGCATTCGCTTAACTTCTTATGCGTTTATTTTCGCTCAAAGTCTTTTTATTTCCGATTTAAAACCGTTTTTAAAGTTTACTCAAAAGAGGGGGGGGTGCTTGAATTCCTCTCCCCCAGCACTTCAAATTTAGGCACTTCCAATTACTACCAAGGTTCAGTTCGCTTTTTTTACCTGAGCTTTGCTTAACTCACAGTTTGTAGCCTTGGAGATCTTTTGGAAGCATTTTAAAAGTTTGATTGTGATCGCTTGCTCTGGCAGTCGTCTCTGAGCGCCATACTGGCTCCGTGGTGATGGTACCTTTTGGGGAAGAAGGTGACCCTCAATTCCTTGGCTATCACCTTGGAAGAGGCTCTCCTCAGCTCCCCAGGCTGGGGGTCTCCTACAAAGACCCCGGGGTGGTCCAAGATGAACTCAGACCCCTTCCGTCAGCCGGGTCTCGGCGCGTCCCCATCAGAGCAAGACGGGACGTGTCCAAGCGACAAAACACTTAAACCAGAAGTCCCAAAAATGGTTTTACTTAAAAATATCAACTCTCTTTAAAACCAGCCTTAATTGTAATCTGAGTTCAATGCAAATGTTTTAAAGCAGTGCCTACATTTATAATCTGAATCTATGATTACTCCCCATCAAATGTATTACCCTGTATCAAGCACACAGCATGGCCCTTCTTATGGGGACGGCAAAGGATGAGATGGTTAGACAGTGTTATCAGTGCAATGAACATAAAATTAAGCAGGCTCCAGAGCACCTACGGAGGACAGGAGGGTCTGGTGTGATGTAGTCCATGGGGTCGCACAGTGCAACTGAACAACAAAATTCTGCATACCTGTATATCTAGGAATAAGTCTCACTGAAATCCAGAAAAACAATAGGGCTTAGCTAAAAGAAGCAGACAACAGCTTACTTAGGCACACATACGGGCATAAGCCCCATTGAACACACAGCCCAGTTTCATGCATATTTACTTACCATGAAATTAAGTTGTACTATCTTCATTGACATTTAATTCTAGGAGAGCATGCTGTATAATACTACTGCCTCAGTGGAATTATTTATTTCTTAGTAATTGAGGGAACAAACAACCCTTCATGCAGCCCCTTCACCATTTCTCTCTCATTCTCTCTCTCTCATACATACTCAAAGCACACTGGAAGAGATAACAAAGCAAAAGTCATGGGGCAGAGACAAACTCTATATGGTCGCTACTCTCCAGGTGGTGTCTGGAAATCTCCCAGAGTTACAGCTGCTCTTTGAACAACAGAGATCTGTTTCTCTAGAGGAAATGGCTGCTTTGGAGGGTGGACTCTATAGCATTATGCTCCACCCCCAAATCTTCAGGAATTTCTCAACCTGGGGTTGGCAACCCTAGCACAGAGGGAAACATATGCAAAGGTACACCCAGAGAGAATGTGGGGAATTATGGGTATAAAGGGGAGACCCACAAATGTGCATGCAAAGAGGGACAGAGATGGACATGAGCTCAGAGAAGGGTCACAAAAAGAGAAAAGACTCACGGCACCAGGGAAACACATACAGAGGGAACTAGCCCTTGTTGGGTCTGTTCCACCTGTGTTCCTGCCAAACCAACTTTAATCTCTTTGCTTGAGGCTGACAGTTGCCATTGTGCCTTTCCTGCCTGGAGCCTGGAGAGGAAGCTACTTTCCAAGCTCCAACCTTCCCCAGGTAGGAAGAAATAGCTTCGGTGAGGGATCTGAGCCTGGCTATCAGTCTGCTATGGGAAACAATCCTTCCCCACAGGCTTGCAGGAGTGGAGCTTCCACAGGCCCATAGCTACATTGGGGCATTTGAGGGCGGAGGCCCCTGACTTACAGCAAAGGCCCCTTCAAATGCCTCCCGACTCTGTCCCCAATAAAGAGGTGGCCTCGGCCACACTCCTGCCCCATCCCCTGCCACTTGTGCTCCCCGCCTGCCGCAAGTTGTACTTGTCGCTCAGCTCTCCGTGGCGGCACTTGCCCGGTTGTGCAGAGGCACCGCTTAGGTGGGCTGCAGCTGCGGTGCTCTTCCTGCGAGGGAAGCAGCTCTGGAGGAGCCTCCTCTGAGTGCAGCATGTGGCGGAGCACCCGGGCCCCCCCCACACACGCAGAGCGGGGCTGCATCATATTGCTTCGGGGTAAAGAAAAAGCCCTTTGGAACATTCCACTTCTAAGAAAGGGGGGGAGCTGAGAGAACCAACCGCAGCCACCCTGTGAAAGAGATGCAACCTGCCATTTGAAATCCTTTCTGCTGTTTTAAATCTTTCTTATCAGCCCTAAAGACTTTTGTTGGTCTTAAAGGTGCCCCTGGCCTGGACTCAAAACTTTGTCTCACCCCCCCCACACACACACACATAGTGTGTGCATTTTGGTAGATTCCCCCACTCCATACGGGAGCTGGGAAGGTCACAGCTGCTTCTCCAGTCTCCTAGGTGAGCATCTGGAACTCCTCCTCCTTCAGCTGCCTGGGACTTCATCAGTGCAGCCAGCATGGAGCTGGCCGGGGTGAAGGCGGAAGCACTCGGAGGAGACAGGAGGGAAGCCTTGAGCCACCACAGCCGCCTAAGGAACCTCTGGCCATGGAGAGTTGCTTGGAGAAGGAAATGGGGACATCTGGTGCCAGCTTCGTGCCAGGGGGAGGTCATGGCAAGGAGTGTTCCTGGGAGATCTTTAACACCAGTTGCCTAATCCCTCCATAGCAAACAAACAAACAAACAATCCCCCCACCCCGGAGGAAATAAGCACACTTGGAACTTTTCAGCCTCCATTTGGGGGGGAGGGAGAGGCAGAAGGCATTAATTAAAGAACCTTTAATTAAATTAGCCAGTGCCCCCTGAGAAATTAAAATGCCCCCCGACTTTAAAAATCCTGGCTATGGGCCTGAGCCTCCACTCATTCACACATATCCCAGCTTCTGTTTGAAATGGAAGTGATAAGGATTTTTTTTTTAAGCTCAGCCAAGGGCAGCTATTTTGTGCTTAATGCAAGGGGCAGGCGAGCATGGGGGAAATATGCAGTGCTTTCCTTGCAGGAGCACAGAGGGAAGTTGTAGTTTCCCCTGCTCCTGCTTGTAAGACAGGCGTGTGTGTGGTGACTCCTGCTGCACAGCCTGAGCAGCAATGTTGTGCACCTGAGCAAACAAGCTTATGCAGAAGCAAGATTACTGCTGGGTTACAGGCACTCAGTTGAATTTACGTAGATGGCTTCTTTGAAGCCATCAATTGAGCATGTGTGCCAGCAGCCTTACTAATCCACAGCCTGTTATGTTTACTTGTGAGGAAGCCTTATGGATCCTGCCAACCACTCTTCCCAAGCTAGGGTTGCCAATTCTGGGTTGGTTAATTCCTAAAGATTTGAGGGCAGAGCCCGGGGAAGCAGAGTTTGGGGAAAGGAGGGAGCTCAGGAGGGTATAATGCTATAGAATCCATCCTCCAAAGCAGCCAGTTTCTCTGGGGGAACTGATCTCTATAGTCTGTTGATCACCTGTAATTCTGGGAGATCTCCAGGTCTCACCTGGAGTACGGCCTTCTCTCTTCCCAGGCTTCCCTGTCTTACTGCAACCTAGCCAGCAAACACGGGATCCCTCAAACTCCAAGCTTTCTGTACTCCCTCCCACTCACCAGCTCCCTCTAACCTGAAGGCACAAACTTTGAAGAGCCCTGTGCTCTGGCCAGGCAGGCTGAGCCCACTTCACCTCTGTCTTTCTTCTTCCAAGCCCTGAAACCAGGAGCTAAAGGGAAAGAAAGCAGGGGGAAGGAGAAAGCATCATTGAGAGTGGTACTGATTTTTCTCCCCATCCTTAAAATGCTCGGGAGGGGGGGGTGGAGCATTAGTTTTGCTTGCTGGTGAATGCAGCACAATTCCAGTTTCACAGCACAATTCCAGTTTCACAGCACAATTCCAGTTTCACAGGCCCTCAAAGTCACTTAGGGTACCCAGAATTTTGTCTCCTCAATCCCCCTCTCTTGGGAGTCCTGTGTAGATATTAACCCTAAAATATTACTGCGTGCCCTAAAGCAGCCCATCCAATCCCTCCTTAGCTCAGAGGTGCTCTGGCACAGGAAGAGAGGCTCCAGGGCTCCTAATGAACAGGCCAGCATTTGCCCATGAAAGTTAGAATCCTAGCCTTTCCCCAAGATGGCCATAGCTATTAGATAAAGCATGGTACTTTCTCTGGTCTTGCTACCCTAGCTGGAAGAGGAGGGGTAGCCTTAACTCTCCTCAGGAACTGCTAGAGTGGCTGAGGAGGAAACTTATTAAAGATTCCCTCACAGATCTTGTTCAGTTCCCCCTGTTCAGATTCCAGTTCTTCTGCTGTCCTCTTTGGCCTTCTAACAAACCATTATCAGTGACCAGTTCATAGCTGAAGTACATCAGAGCAGTTTGTACGTGACTGCACTGGTAAAGTATAACATATATATGCATGAAGTGGTGTATACACTGAAACTTATCAGTAGAGTGTCTGTAGATAAGGCTGATGTTTTTACTGAGTTTCAGTCAGTTTAGTTTCCATTTTCAGTTCTGCTGTTTATGTCTGTGTACACACACACATTTTGCTCAGTGAAACAGACAGATCCCGAAATGGCACAAGGTGTCTTAGTTTTCTTAGTCAAAAATCCCAAAGTATGATATTGAAGGTTGAAAACAACCATTCTTAACTCAGTGGTTTCCTTTTTAGAGGCTGCAATTTTAGTTGTGTGGTTAAGTGCCAAGTAGTTGCCCTAATCTTATTTAATTAGGACATCTCCTTGTAGAATTTCTCTCCTAAACTGTGGGAGTGGAGTCTTATCGTTCTTGAGATATAGGCCCCGGTCACACGGAAGGTTTTGGCCTGGGAGAGGGACAAATCGGGGGCGCAGCAAACGGGCGCGAGCACACCGCAACATCTGGGAATTGGCGTGCACCGGTCCCCGATCCGTCCCTTCAGGCCTAAAGTGCGCATCAAAAAAGAACCTGCAAAAGAGCAGGACTTACCTGGAACGCCGTAGCAAGCGTGGCCGTAGGATCGCTGGCGCGCCCATCTTCGGTAGCAATCCAGGCTCCCGGCTGAACTGCGCAAGCACACACATGCGCAGTTCGGCTGCCTCACTCTCCCTTCAGTCGCTTCCCCCCGGCATCTGATCATGCCGGGGAGGAACTGCGTGGCGGCTCGGGATCTATCTGATCCCGCCGCTGCATGTCTCTTTTGGTGCGGCTTTAAAAAGCCGCACTTCGGCCGTGCTTTCTCCCCCCGTGTGGCAGGGGCCATAGTTAGTCTACGAAGACATTTTGTCTGTACCCAGTCATGCAGTTGAAAATGTGAGGGTGAGTGAATTTCTACCAGTTCCTCTCTTCCACTGCATCTCCTGAAATTTTGTTCCTGGGGGACTTTGTTCCATCAGGAACAACATGATCAGGGTCTGCAGTTGAAGGGAGAATCAGCAAAAATCACAAACCCTCTCTAAAGAAAACTTAAGTGCCCGTAGGTCTTTGGAACATGGCTGGATACAGGCCAGTAAGGTGCTCCAACAGGGTCTTCAACTCCTACTGGATCATGTTTGCAGATTCAATTTTAGAAAAGCTTTGTGATTGAACAGTGCTGATGCAATTTTTCTGTGCATCAGTGTGATTAGGGACTCTACCTAAGAAGAGTGCTGCTGGATCAGGCTAAGTAACTGTCATGTCTGTTGGCCCTTTTCCCGCTGCAGCCAACCAGATACTTCTGGAAAGTGCACATACAAGGCATGGAGACAGCAGCCTTCCCCAGCTAGTGTTATGGAAGAGGGATGGAAGGTTATTTCTCTCTCTCATTGTTCATAATTTTATAAACAAGAAAAAAATTGTTTTCCTGAATGTAAAAGCTCCAAAATATTTAGCCTTTTCTTGTAGGGAAGGCAAACCAATCTTCTTTTCTTTTATTGATTCTTTTTTCTAAAAGCCAATCTCTGAACACAGAAAATTACACTACAATTGGGACTGAGAGAAAAAGGTTATTAAGCTGGTAAATTTGTACTGATGAGCAAACTTTCATACTTAACAGGATTCTTTCTCCATCAAAACAATAAATCCTGCACCTCAGCAGAGAATTTCTGAGGTGATCTTCCACTCTGCAATTCTGTTATTTTAGCTTTGAAGACACATTCTGCCGTGGCCCAAATATAATTACCTTGTTTCACATTCTAAGCTCTGAAGCACTCATAAACCCATCGTGGAAGTTTACCACTTCTTAGGTCCCTGCCACACGGCAGAAAAAAACACGAGCAAAGCACCAAAAGAAACACGCAGCGGCGGGATCACATTGATCCCCTGAGCCGCTGCGCCGTTGCTCCTCAGCACGATCAGATGCTGGGGAGAAAGCCGCGGAGCGGGAGGCTGCTGGCTGCGTATGCGTGCGCATGTGCAGTTCGGCTGGGAGTCTCAATTGCTCCAGAAGACGGACGCTTGGGCGATCCAACTGGTAAGTCCTGCTCGGGAGGTGGGGTTTTTTAACAGCGGATTTTTGGCCGGAAGGGCCGGATCGGGGACGGGTGCGCACCGCTTCCCAGATGTTGCGGTGAGATCGCGCCCGTTTGCTGTGCCCCCGATCCGTCCCTCTCCCGGCCCAAAACCTTTCGTGTGACCGGGGCCTTAGACACTCAAAGTGTTTCTGTTTTCAGCATCAGTTTATGCAGCAGACAGAGTTTGCCTTAGGTTGTGTAGGCTTATACTGTAATGGTGAAAGCAGAGCTCAGCATCAGCATTTTGTTACCCGTCAGATTAATCTCCCTGCAATACTTGATTGGTTCAGAGGTGCAGTAGAACTGATCCTCTGTTCACTGCAACGTGAACTGCATTTTTAAAGAGCTTTTGGCAAATGACTTGACCTGCTCCAAATATACTGCTCTGCCTACTGTATTCTGCAGGATTGCTTAGTCTAGACTCTGTAGCTCATGTCTAGTGATACATGGATCCTGATTGTAGGTTTGTGTGAGGTCCCCGTCCCCCCCATAGAGTCTGATTCTGAGTTATATTTTTGAAAGCTGATTCTCACCTTATGGATCATAATGTACCCTTGCACAGCCATTTTTTTATTGTTGTCTTCTTTTTTACATCAGCATGAATCTTCATGCAGTGTGTGGAAATAATGTGTGACCTTGGCTCCCACTCCTTGGTTATACAAAAAAGATGCCCCTTATTTTAAAAAAGAGGTAGAACGACACATTCTAGTCTGAAGTCCAAAGGATGGGATAAAAAATGTATTAGATATTCTTGTAAATGGGCTTTTTCCTGGCTTGAATCATAATTATTAGTTGTACCTATACTTTGGGAAAGGGTGCTTTCCTCTTTTTTCTCCCCTGGATACCTTCAATGAATTTCCTACATTAGCTCTCTCTTTGAGTCACCTTAGGAAAAAAATATTGCTGTGTACTTTTTTCCGTCTGATGCTTTCTCTGATTGACTGCTGTTTTCCATCACACCTACCCACACGCTACCATCTAACACTGTCTCTCTGACTCTGAAAGAAACTGAATAATCCTCAAGAGGAAAAGAAAATGCTCATGGGGCCTGCCCTTTAAAAAGTAATCAATGCATAATATCATTATGTTCATTTTTAAACATTTCAGGTGGGAATGCACTTTATTCAAAACCATCTACATCCTGCTTCTCTGTCTGAAAAGAGAACCATGGGGTGACTTCCAACATTTTATATAGCGTATAAAACCAAATTTGCAACAACAACAACAACAACAAAACCCAGTACAAAACTGTCACACTAAAAAGCCTACACACAAAATAGACTAAGCAACATAAGTTAAATTTTCCTAAATCCCTTTGAAGCAATACAGCATTCAACTTGCTCCAGGAAGACTGCGATGAATTAGCAAATGAAGCTGACAGAGTTCCATTAACATTGTGGCTCCTACAGAGAAGGCCCTGTCATGTGTAGCTACCCCCTCTGGCTCTGAAGAAAAGCCTGTGGAGATGATCTTATTGGCTGCGGTCACACACACTAAACAATCCACTTTCCAACTGGATTTTACTGTATGAACTGGCAGAATCCAGTTGGAAAGTGGATTGTTTAGTGTGTGTGACCACAGCCAATATCTGTTTGGGCTCATATGGGCAAGAGTGGCTGTGTATTTTTTTCCACCATGCCTGTGCTTTACTTCAGAGTTCCCAACCCACTGTTAACATCATCTAAGCTCACCTAGTTCCTTCCATCACAGCTGATGAAGCAGTTTGCTTTGTTGTTTTGTGGAATAGCCACAGTTAACAGATGTCAGCCTGGACTTTCATAAGGTAGCACATCTGTGTCATCAGCTGTATTAATTACCACTAACAGGTATTCTTGTTTCATCTATTGATTTAGGATTTCTAGTTCTTTACTTTCATTGTCTTCCTTAAATTATGTTTTTGAAATTGTTTTGAACACTAGAGTATAAAAAGCCACAGCAAACACAAAGCTTCCATTCAAGGGATTTGTTGTTTTGCTCAGGTAATTTTTTTTTTAAGTCAATGAGTAGTTGTCTTGGAAACCTGTATAGATAGGCACGCAGTGCATGCTGAATGCAGCATTTGCACAGATTATTATCCACCTTCTTCCAGAATGGAATCCAATATGTTAAGAGGAACTTCACTTAAAGCACAGATTGGTTTTATTAACTGTTCTGAGCTATTGTCTGCTTCAAAGGGCTGCTGTTTACTTACTAGCAGCTGAATATAATATATTAGCTAGTTGAAGAATGTGATCTTCCTTCGTAACATATTCTGTGGTGACTGCCAATTTCAGGTTTTCTACCTTAAACCCCCACGTAAACACTTTGGAAAGTTTTATTACTCTAACATTCGCAAATCAGGTTCTGTCAAATTCACCCTGTTACTGAGACAGAGTGGCAAATACAGTAGAACAATCTGCAAGTATTGTATATTTTCCCCATTCTTTTTTCCTTTACATTCCTTTCTGTGACAGCAGGCTTGTTTGGTGTGTATGGAAAGGGGCAGGGATGTCTGTGGAATGCAGCCAACCTTAGTAGCACATTCTGTTTGCTCTCAATGTGAATATTCATATGAAAGAGAGTGCTTTACCTGAGGCCAGCAACTTCCTGTATTTTCATTCTCAATGTGAATATTCATATGAAAGAGAAAGCACCTGAGGCCAGCAACTTCCTGTATTTTCATGTAGTATTATTGGAGGGAGATGTTTTGAAGACAACCTTTTGCCTTTGCAGATCAGTTTTCTAGCAATGTCCTTTCTTGCAGTTGTGGTGCAATCATCATTTCAGCCCGTGCTGCATCAAATAAAGATAGGGTTGCAATTTCAGTGTGTCAGAGGGGAGATGGTTCATTGTTTTCCATATAGGAGTGAGCATAAATATATTTATGTAAACACAGAGCACGTGAACAGTTAGCACATTCAGAACACAACTAGTGGCAAAGTAAATGGGATGGATTCATTTTTCTTTCTTGCTGGTTTTGGAAGATGCTTCTAGAATGATAATGCTTCTAGAAGATGCTTCTAGGTAAAGTTAGGATGAGTCCAAGGGTTCAGAACTCTGAATTAAGGGCCAACAACAGAATGGAATAAAACAGGATGTCTCCTTCTTTCATTTCTCCACAGTGCTCATGTGCTTCTGGAGGGAAAAAAAGAGTTTCTAGATTACAAACATGTCTGGTTTATGGAGAAAGGGAAAAATATATTGTAAATATAGTTAACATAAATACAACCATTACCTGGCCAGGCACAGAGCTTCTGATGTACTGTCAGGTCATGCACTTGGCAGAATCTTAAGCCTGAGTTACCACAGCACACCTGGACTTTAATAGTGATGTGATCATTCATAACACACTGCAGTCTCTGGCAAGCCAAAGCACCAAAAAAAAATAAAAAAAAAATGGCAAACTAGAGCCAGGTCGACCAAGTGAGGTTTTGATCTGATTCTGATTCTGAACTCAAACCGTAACAACTAAAAAATTAATTTAAATTTCATATAACAAATTTATTATGCACTGTCTAGCTTTTACTTTTCACCTTGTAATTCAGATGTCAGCATGGTATTTACTAACTGTGTGGAACCAGAACACATACAATGACTACAGGCTTTGGATCATCAGGTTCATCTTGTGTTATACCAATGGAAGTAAAATTTGCATCCCACGATCTATATATATATAATAATTGTGTTTTTTTTTAAGTACCCATAAGGTACACTTTTATTATTTTTCATATTATACACCAACAAACATACTACATAACAAACATCCACTTACACACATAAAACATACAAAGAGATTATTCTTGCTTCTTTGGTGTTTCCATTTGTTTCCAATATTTTGCATATAATATTCTTGCTGCAGTAGATAGGTGTACTATCAAATATCTATCACCTTTATCAAACTCCTTTGGAAATATGTTTAATAATAATATTTCTGGGGAAAATGGTATTTTAGTTCTCAATATCTCTTGCATCATCTTGTGGACCCATCTTCAGTATCTCTTTGTTACATCACAAAGCCACCACATATGATAATATGTACCTGTCTTATTTTTGCATTTCCAACATTTATCTGAACAATTTTCATTCTGCTTAGCCAGCTTATCTGGTGTAATATACCATCTATAAAACATCTTATACATTTTTTCTTTATATGATACTGCCTTTGTCATTTTAATGTTTTAGCCCATATCTGGTCCCACTCTCTCCAAGTAATATTATGACCCACATTTTGAGCCCATAGAATCAAATTTTGCTTAAATAATTGTGTTTTGGGGTGGCACTTTGCAGCTCTCTCATTGGCTGTGCAATGCACTCCCTCAGCCATTGGCCCATCAGCCGTCACTCAAGAGTACTCGTGTGCCATTGGCCAGGTGCTGGATCTGCTCCTCTTCCCCACCCACTCCCCCTTCAGCCACTGTGCCCGTCAGAATTACTGGAAAACGGCTTTCTCTCTTGACGAAGACACTTTTCCTGTGTGGGACCAACTTTCCCCTCAGTGGCTGTTGGCAGGTGTCACGAAATGGCAGTTACCTGTGTTTGTAAGATGGCTGTGGTTATTTGTTTAAAATGTTCCCTCATATGGTTTAATTGAGCTGTAGTTCCAGAGAGGGGCCTGCAGGGGTATCACTCACTGGGTTGAATGGGGCTTCCTCATCTGCTGGCCTACAGTTCTCAGCTGCCCCAAGGCCAAAAAGTGCAGGAAAACAGGGACTGTCCCAAGGCAGTCTCCAATGTTCCCCCATAAGGTTTAATTGAGCTGTAGTTCCAGAGTGGTGGCTCAAGTGGTTAAGACGCTGAACTGCAGGCTGTGGAAGGTCAGTAGTTCAGCAGTTCGAGACCCGGGTGCCGCCAAGACGGAGTGAGCTCCCGTCTCTAGTTCCAGCTCCTGCCAACCTAGCAGTTCGAAAGCAAGAAATTGCAAGTAGATAAATAGGTACCACTTTGGTGGGAAGGTAACAGCGTTCCGTGCCCCTTGGTGTTTAGTCATGCCGGCCACATGACCACGGAAACGTCTTCGGACAGCGCTGGCTCTTCGGCTTTGAAACAGAGATGAGCACCGCAACCCTAGAGTCGGATTCGATT
>NW_015168048.1:772680-776649 GCF_001447785.1 Gekko japonicus
TTGCCAATCTCCAGGTGAGGGGTGGAGATCACGCAGAATTACAACTAATCTTCAGGAGGGAGGGCAGAAGTCAGCTGCAGTCAGAGGGGCAGATAACAGTAGTTTGATGGCTAACTGGGAAGGGGATGGGGTTGCCAACTCCAGGTTAGGAAATTCCTGGGGATTTGAGGGGTGGAGCCTGGAGATGGTGGGGTTTGAGGAGGTTGCCACAGCAAATTGACGCTGAGTGCCCAAGGTCTTGGCACTCCCCCAGAGCCTCTTTCTAGAGCTTGTTGTATTTGTTTCCACAACGAGCCTTATTCCTAGTCATAGAAAGTATAGGATCGGGTCCTTCAACTTGTATGCAGATTATGATTAAGATTCCTCGAGAGTAATTCCAAAGCAAGTCCAATAAGAATCCTGATCAGCTTTATTCAGTGGAGTTTGCTTCCAGCAAAAATGACCTTAGCATTGCACAGCCACTTATCAGAATATTAACAGGCAGCTGATACCCAGATACAGATGACTACACTAAGGAAAACGATTTTGCAAATTAACGTTTGAATGACTAGTTCAGGAATTTGAAGAATGGTTTTACTAAGATTAGTTAATAAGAAGGCCTTTGTCTTTACTCTTGGCTTTTTTGTGTCATGTTGCCCTTAAATTCACTATAGTTTATTTCTTTGTTCTTTAAACACTGTAGCCAAAAGAGAGTTTATCCAGTGCTAAATAGAGGATCTCTGTGATCAGTCTGTCTTCACAGTACTGCACAGAAAGATTCTGTTACTGTACCTACAAACCATAGAATTTTGTTCACTCCTGTTTTATATTCAGTTGAAACCTGTTTGATACACATCTGCTTCAAATAGCAACTTTGCATAATCTTCTATAATTTGGGTCTCATTGTTTTTCATATTGATCTATATTGCCAGTGAAGTGCTACAAACATAGTATAAATGTTAGCATCACTTCAGAATATTATTCTGTGCATTGTAACACATAGAGGCTTGAATTATGCATCCACCTTAGAGACCTAAAATGTCTCCCTTCCTATTATTCAGACAACTATATGAGGGTTTCCAATCACTTCCACTCAATGTAAGCAGATTCTGAGCTGAGCTACCCTTTAATTTACTAGTCCTTGTTAACTGGGGTTAACTGAGGCTTTCTTGGATTGTGCACTTCCATTTTCTCCACTTGACTATTTATTTTAAGATGTCCAGTTAGACAAACCCACAAAAAACAGAGTATCTTAAAAAGAAACTCTCTTCCTGTTTACCAAAGAATAAAACTGAAGTGCAATGTTAATCTGTTGGATACCAAATGTTGAATTTTAGTTTTGATTTACTCTGGCCTGGTTCCACTAACAATGATGAATCAAAGTGGGCTGAAAAGCATTTTTTGTCCATTGGACTTGCTGAATTGGGAGGGAAAGGTAAATCTGTAACACTAATGACACCCTTTTGATGAAATCTGTTATAAAAACACAATTTTTTGTGCTGTGAGGTTTGATTTCAATTTTATTTTTAAATTGTGCAGTTCAAGTGTAATACTGTATTTCAGCAGCAATGAAAGAAGCTCTTAGGAAGTACAATGCATTTTGGCTGTAGAAATTCTAGATTGAGACAGGATGTTTATAATGTCTGTGTATAAAAATGCTTTTTGTAAGCATTGTGTGCGTGAATTCCGTCTTTCTCAAGACACATTTATGTAACGTAATACAATTTATAATAACTTCAGTGTACTTTGCATCAGTGGAAAACATGGATGTTTTTCTTTTAATGGGGTCTTCAGAGACAGCCTAATCCTCCCCCCCAAAAAAGTAAGTACCTGTCTCTTATATGTGCCTTATTTCTTGCATATAAAACTAAAACCAACTATTTTAGTTCTCTTGTCATCAAGGTTAAAAATGTTGTCTGCTGGAGTTATCTTGCAAACAAGTATACACAACTCTTGTATGTCATTCCTCTTTTTCTGAGCTGCAGTAAAAACATGACAGTGCAGGGGGGGGGGTGTTTTATTTTTTAAGCCCCCGGAGGGGATTTTTTATTTTTTTAATACTACAAAAACTATCAAGAAAAAATAGGGATAGGGGAACTACAACTAGGGAGAAAGAAAAGGCAACCCACAGTAAACTAAAAACCCAAGGATGGGAGATTATTCCCTGTTAAACTACTGTTAGGGGGGGGAAAGGCTGTTAATAAACAATATACTTTGTGAGGACCTGTCTTTCTACGTTTATATGTTAGTTTGTTACTTCAAGTTCAAGTTTTATTAATACAGTCAAGCGACCAGCCAATATGGAACATTCCCAAAACGAATAACGGTATAAAATACATAGTAAATACCTACATAAAATTCAAATAGATAAATATAAAAGTACATTGGCTCTGGTCACATGGGCAGGAAACTGCGGGGGGGGGGAAGCGTGGCTGTTTGCCCCGGGGCAAACTAACGCGCGGTTAAGGTCCCGTGGAGGTTCCGTGGGAAGGGAGAGGAGCTGATCACAGGACGATCCTACGCACAGCAAAGAAGCACGCGGTGCGGCAAACGGGTGGGTTTTTTTGTCATGTACACAAAAAATGCGCATGCTCCGTTGGGTGCTTGTGCGCATCCATGGAGACTTGGAAAAAACTCCGCCTGACTTCCGTCTCTCTAGCGTGGCTAATGTTCCGTGTGACCGCAGCCATTAAAACGAATGCGGGAGCAACACAGTATATCATTAGAATGAAACAAAAAAACAACTATAATTTGTCAACAACCTGCTATCTGGGGAACAAGCATCCTCTTTTTAAGAGCCAGGAAGCAAAATTTTGCCACAGCTAAAGATATTCTCTCTTTCCAGTCTTCCAGGAGAAAAATTAAAATCCTTGATTCCGCAAATTTCAGCTGGACATCCAAGAGTTTAAATTTGGACAACAACAGGAAAATTAGCAGCTGTCTCTCCATAGCATAAAAGTTAAAATGCAACAGAATATGTGAGACCGACTCTATTTCAAGATTTGTACAAGGGCAACATCTTTGGGAAATAGGCCAACGTAAAAACCTTCCTTGTAACAAATTAGAGGGTAGGGCATCAAAACGTGCTCTAGAGAGTTTGTTACTTGTTATGAGAAGATTTCCCGAGCATCTCCTCCAATTCGCTTCATAAAGGCAATTTGCAAAGCCTTTACATCTGTACTAAAACTCTCTAAAAGCTTGATAGTTCACTGCAGCCCAGTCTTCTTCAAAGAGATAAAACCGCCAGTCTTAAGCCTTTTTCTCTCTGGTCTCGGGGCCCAGTGGCATCTCAAAGATTTCTTGATTGTGAAGGAAAACTCCAGCTCTTTTTTCTCAGCAGGATTTAAGATGACACTTTCTAAGAACACTTGCAAGGAAGGAGTTACATCCTTGTAAATCTTTCCTGTTTCTCTTTTACTTTTTCTTCTTTTCTCATTGAGATCGCTGTTTAATTTAGTGTCCATCTCATTCGCTTTGAAAGCCCTCAATTCCATTTTTTCTACTATCGCCTCCTGGAGCTGCCGGGACACAAATTGTTGATTTATCTTGGCAAGCTGCTGGTTAATACCATCAAGTTGCTCCAGAATCGGCTTAGTGGCTTCTGCTATTAGTGCAGTGACGTCAAGTTCCCTTCTTCTCAGAGTTTTCGCCATCTTTTTTGCAGTGCCTGCCATTTCAACGTTTTATTTTCAATAAAATCTCTTTCTTCCCGGCTCTGCAAATCGCATACGCTGTTTAAAAGCTCATGGAGATCTCCCAGAACAGGCTTGTGCGCTTGTAAATAAAGTCTTTCAGAAGTATCCATTTACAGTTGTCTCTCTCTCTCCCCCTCCCCTCATCCGTTTATGTAAACGCGTCAGAGAGGCACCCCGCTCCAATCGCTTAAGGGGTTTCAAGGGGGGGATTTCGTTTCAAGTATCCGTTTACAATATTTTTCTCTCCCCCCCTTCATTTATGCAAATGAATTGAGAGGCGTCCCTCTCTCAGCAC
>NW_015168048.1:776749-805091 GCF_001447785.1 Gekko japonicus
AGGAAAAGAGGCTCACCCTCAAAAGCCCTATGGCTTGGGAGCTCTCCCTGAACTCCTGTGGGGGTGCTGAACCAGTGGCACCTCTCCCCCTCACTGCTGTGCGGTGCGCCTTCCCAGAGAGCTGGGAAAGGCGTCCGCCATTGTTGTGTCATAGACCCCACCTCGACAGTGCAGTTTTTGAAGTCAGTGGACATAGAACACTAACTCTAGCTTATAATTGTAATGTCAGTTTTTTCATGTTCAAGTAAAGGAGAAGCTCTGGGGCCAGTTTCATGAATTAGTACAAATTGTTTGTTTTTTAAGTAGGCAGATGCTTTTTAAAAAAAAATCTAATTCAACCACTAAAGTGTTGTTCATACTCTACAATTGGAATATCTTATTTCTGTTGAATGGATGTGATTGTCAAACCATAAAATGTATGCACAGAAATACAAAGAAGAAGAAGAAGAACGCCATTGTTGTGTCATAGACCCCACCTCGACAGTGCAGTTTTTGAAGTCAGTGGACATAGAACACTAACTCTAGCTTATAATTGTAATGTCAGTTTTTTCATGTTCAAGTAAAGGAGAAGCTCTGGGGCCAGTTTCATGAATTAGTACAAATTGTTTGTTTTTTAAGTAGGCAGATGCTTTTTAAAAAAAAATCTAATTCAACCACTAAAGTGTTGTTCATACTCTACAATTGGAATATCTTATTTCTGTTGAATGGATGTGATTGTCAAACCATAAAATGTATGCACAGAAATACAAAGAAGAAGAAGAAGAGATTGGATTTATACCCCGCCCTTCACTTGGAGTCTCAGAGCGGCTTACAAAGTCCTTTCCCTTCCCCTCCCCACAACAGACACCCTGTGAGGTGGGTGGGGCTGAGAGAACTCTGACACAAACTGCTCTTTTTCAAGGACAGCTGTGCCAGAGCTTGTGACTGACCCAAGGTCACATCAGCAGGTGCAAGTGGAGGAGTGGGGAATCAAACCCGGTTCTCCCAGATTAGAGTCCGCAAACAGGAGAGAGGCATGTAAAGCAACGACTTAGCAACAGTGATCCATGCGAAAGTCACCTTGAGACTGGACTACTGTAATGCCCTCTACATGCGGCTGCCCTTGTCTCAAATACGAAAGCTACAGCTGGTGCAAAATGCTGTGGCCAGGCTTTTGATGGGACTCCCTATACAGGAGCACATCCAGCCTGTGCTAAAGACATTGCACTGGCTGTCTATAGCATACCGGATTCATTTCAAGGTGCTGTGTCTTACCTTTAAAGCCCTTTATGGCCTACATACCTGAGGGACTGCCTTTCCCCACATGTACCCCAGAGAGCACTGCGATCAGGGGCCCAGAATCAGCTGGCCCTCCCAGGTCTCAAGGAAGCCAGGCTAGCAACAACCAGGGCCAGGGCTTTCTCGGTGGTGGCTCCACTCTGGTGGAATGAGCTCCTGGAAGAGACCAGGGCCCTGTGGGACCTTTTGCAGTTCCACGGGGCCTGTAAAACAGAGCTCTTCCACCAGGCTTTTGGAGCCGCCACCACTACTGACAGTCTATGGTTGGAGAGCCCTGTTTCCCTGGGACTTCTAACTACAGCCTGAACTAATGGCTAAAATAATCTAAGAAGACCAAGGAGCCGACTGTGAGATGAGAGAACTAAGTAATTAACACCGCTGTGAAATCATCGATACTAGCACTTTATTATGTCTTATGGTTTTAGAATTGTTTATTTGTATTAATAGGTGTTGTTTAATTTTTAATTTATACTATTGTAAATTTTATGCTGTTTTTATGTAAGCTGCCCTGAGCCGGACTCGGCTTGGAGGGCGGGATAGAAATTTAATAAATCAAATCAACATTGTGGGTCCAGTTGAACTGGGAACTCAACTGATAGGAATGTGTGATGTTATATATACCCTTTGGGATGGATCCCAACTGAATTTTCCACTAATGAAAGGGGAGAGGACATAAGTGCCTTGCAGTGGCAGAAAAATTTAACATGGATCCAACCCATTATCATTTCTGAGGAGTCATATTTCCTTGAACTGTTTTCTTCCTTTGGTATTATCAGTTATATTCTACTCACTGTTTCCTTTATCTCTAAAGGAAGATCTATGAGAATATTAAAAGAGAAGCTAATAGTTACTGTAGATTTTCTGGGATATGTGGCCATAGTCTTGGCATTGTAGAACCTGACGTTTCGCCAGTGACTGGCATCCTCAGAGGTATAAACACAGAAAGATAGAATACTCTCTGTGTCAAGCTAATATTTGCACATGCACGGTGCCAGGTTCAATCCCTGATCTCTCCAGTGAAAGGATCTCAGATAGCAAACACTAGGGGAGGCCTTGGAGATTTACTACCAGTCTAGAGGGAGTATGACACTCATTTGCTGCAGCCCAAATCTTTGGCACCTTAGACTAACAAACTTATTCTAATACAGCCTTGTGTGAGCCTGAGCCCACCTCATCAGGAGAGCTGAACCAGACCACACATAGGAGTTCTGTGATCCAGAACTTTTGCTTCTTTTTTTAAAAAAAACCAAATTGGCATCCTTATATGTTTGATTGGAATATCTGGGAAGTAGCACTAATGGGAATCATTCCTCTTGGAAAATATCAAAGACACATTACGTACACCAGTATGATGTAGTGTTTGAGCAAGAATCTGGAAGACTCCAGGTTCAAATTCCCACTCTGCCGTTGAAGCTTGCTGGGTGACCTTGGATTGGTCAAACGTGTATTCTAATCTACCTCAAAGGACTGTTGTGAAGGAAACAGGATGATATAAACTGTATTGGGCCCCCACTGGTAAGAAAGGCCATGTATAAGTAAAGGAAACAAGGAAATAAATTAGCTCCACTGGTGGGAAGGCAAGTACATTTATTCCCCCCCCCCCCCCCCAAAGCTAAATCAGCTGTATACAGGTGGGATAATCTATATTACACAAATTGCAAATGTGAAAAAGGTTAAATATTTCCTTCCCTGTGTCATTTCTAACCTTCGTCAGTCACAAGGACTATTGTTTTTTTAACTGAGAGACCGTTATCGTGGATCTCCTGTGTCTTATTTAGTTTGATCCTCCAGTGGTTTTGCATCTATAATGTGGCACCGTTAAGACCAAACAAAGTTTTGTTCAAGGTATAAGCTTCCATGTGCACTCACACTTCAGATACATATCTGAACAAGTGTGCGTGCACACAAAAGCTTATACCTTGAATAAAACTTTGTTTGGTCTTAAAGGTGCCACCGGACTCAAACTTTCTTCTGCTGCTTCAGACCAACACGGCTGACCACCCGATTCTGTCTTCATGGAAGACAAAGCTAGTGAGTCTTCCCAGGGTCTAGAAACCACCTGCTACTTCAAAGAGATTCTTGAAGGATGAGATTATCCATTCAGAGTAAGCTACCATTGAGGTTTCCAAATGGATCCTAAATCAATAAACTTGTGGCCTGTTTATTAACCCAGTATTAGTGTTGGGTGTTCATCTTACTGCTGCATGGAAATTAGGCAGATGCTGGGAGTTACATATACTTGTAAAGTTTTTATCCCACTTCTCAGCGATGGTGTTTTAAGACAGTTAAGAAAAAATGTAATGATAAAACATTAACAGGTAAAAGCATCCATGAGCAATACTTATGAATATGCTAAACTGTCTAGATGATAAAAATAGCCTGAACTAACTCATAAGGAGGGTGAGAGGAAAAACAAAATCAGACAAATACCACAGCAGTTTCTGAAGTAAGTAGCCAAAAATCTATCTATGACTGAGCACCACAGAAGTCAGCTGGGCATGTTTTTCTTTGCCTCTCCCTCTCCTCTGCTATAGTAAATTTCATATATATTTTCCATTGAAACATACAAAAGTCTATTCTTTTTCAAATACTATGACTCATTATTGAATCGCTAGTGCTGTGATTCACAGCCTGGAACACACCTGACCTTTCACTAAGGTAAAGAGATTGAAAGCACCACATGATACACTCTTTTCCCTTCCCATCTTATATTCAAATCGTAATCCTCTTCCCATTTTGGAGCTAACTGTGGTAAAGTATTCCATCTTCACTACTGTTTTCACTAAATCACAATTAGTTCTAACCAGTGTTTGCATACTAGGTCCATTCCCATCTGTCATTTGACCTGGTTTGGGGATGGATACAACTTTGATTGTCCTGACCAGTGTTCCCTCTAAGCTGAGTTAGTGTGAGCTAGCTCACAATTTTTTAGCCTCCAGCTCTTAGCTCAGGAAGGATGACTCCAGAGCAAACTACTTTATGCAGTAGCCAAATTGTTTGCTCACAGCTTTAATGCGAGTAGCTCACAAAGTAGAATTTTTGCTCACAAGACTCCACAGCTTAGAGGGAGCAGTGATTTTATATCAGAAAGAGGGTGAGGGGAGTATATCCTTGCTGTTTCCATTCGCTCTAGGGGTGTGCACAAAAAAATCGGGTGTGTGTGTGGATATATTGGACTTGAAAAATATTGGTATACCTGAATTCCAAATGCTGGTATGGTATTTGGATTTTTGGATTTCTGAATTTTTCAGGTCCATTAGTCCATATAGGGAATGGCTGTTTTTATAGGTACAGTCACCAAAATTGCAGGGGAGCTGCTGGTGCCTGTCCTTTAAGTAACCCCCAAGTTTTAAGTCGATTAGACCAAGGGGTCCAATTTTATGGGTCCCTGATCAGGGTGCCCTCAGCCATTCTCCATTATTGTCTGTGGAGGGCAGAAGAAGAGGAGGAGGAGATTGAATTTATACCCTGGCCACAACAGACACCCTGTGAGGTAGGTGGAGCTGAGAGAGCTCTCTCGAGAACTTCCCTTGAGAGAACAGATCTGAGAGAATTGTGGTTTGCCGAAGGCCACCTAGCAGCTGCATGTGGAGGAGTGGGGAAATCAAACCCGGTTCTCCCAGATTAGAATCCACGCTCCTACCCACCAAACTAGAAAAGGAGGGAACAAAACAAAAGACCTTGCAAGCTGCTTCCAGGGTAAAAAGCCATGTCTGCAAGTAGCAATCTCTGAGAAGAAACAGCAAGTCCAAAGGAGCCACTGCAGAGCTCAGTAATCCCAACGGAACCACAAGTCAATGTGCCAAGGCAAACAGAACCAAAGTCAAACCAGAGAATCTCTTCAGTGGAAACTAAGTGAGAAGGCATTTTTTTTCAAGCTCAGCCAAACATGTTGCAGTGTACAGGATGCCCACCAGAACCAGTGCCACTGTAGCAGTGCAAGCAAAAGAGCCTAATGGCAAACCAGAGAATCTCTGCAGTACAAACTAGAAAAGGAGGGAACAAAACAAAAGACCTTGCAAGCTGCTTCCAGGGTAAAAAGCCATGTCTGCAAGTAGCAATCTCTGAGAAGAAACAGCAAGTCCAAAGGAGCCACTGCAGAGCTCAGTAATCCCAACGGAACCACAAGTCAATGTGCCAAGGCAAACAGAACCAAAGTCAAACCAGAGAATCTCTTCAGTGGAAACTGAAGTGAGAAGGCATTTTTTTTTCAAGCTCAGCCAAACATGTTGCAGTGTACAGGATGCCCACCAGAACCAGTGCCACTGTAGCAGTGCAAGCAAAAGAGCCTAATGGCAAACCAGAGAATCTCTGCAGTACTAACTGAAGTGGGGGGCATTTTTTAAAGCCCAGCAAAACCTGTTGCAATGTACACGATGCCAAGCAGAACCAGTGACACTGTGGCAATGTAAGCAAAAGAGGACAAATGGCAAACTAGAGAATTTCTGCAGTACAAATGGAGGGGGGGATTTTGCAAGCTCTGTGCAAGAAAGTGGGAAAGGAACACAAAGGAAGGCTGGCAAAGAAAAAAAAATTATTGAAACTGACTGGAGTCTTTTGAAATTGACAAAAGCAGCAGGAAAGTCCATAGAAACCCTATACAAAGTAGGGGGGCAATCTGCAAATGCTGGCTCCCAATCTTCCTAGTAATTGCTGGATATTTGGTGGGTATTTTAAGGTTTTTCCAAAAAATCTTGAATATATTTGGGATGCTGAAAATATTCAGATAATATTGATAAGGTATTTTAGGGTATATTTTTGGCTCAGATGTATTGGAATGCACACCCCTAATTTGCTCTTCTAAAATACCAGGGGTGGGGGGTGGGGTCTGCATTGTAATGGTTCTGTTCCTTTCTGAAGGTGGATTATTGTTCTTTCCCATGATTCCTTATGTATCAGTTTTATCTCCTATTGTGTTTAACATGTATATAAAGGCATTGAATGAAATCATCCAGAGTTATATACAGTGCAGTCATTAATGTGCAGATGGTATGAAGCTTTCTTCTTCCTTGTCTTCATTGTCATGTGAGACTGTACTAGGTCTGAGCTTGTTCTCCAACCTCTATATTGGAGTGGATGAGGATTAATCCAGGCAAAACATAAGTAATGATAATGAAGGACTCTGTGGACTAGTTGGAAGGGGTGGGACCTATCTTTTTCTTAAATATATATAAGTCTTCCCAGAGGGGACTTAAACTGTCTTACAATATCATTCTCCCCTCCTACGTTTTACCTGTGAGGTAGGTGGTTTGTGCTCTATGAGGGGAAAGGAGAGTGCACTCCCTGTTTTCCTGTCCAGTTATATGATTGGGCAGCATTATGATTTCACTCATCAACAGGAGTAATTCATGATTTCCAACTCTTACTATTCCAATTTTTATGCCTTAATTCTCTTCATTTGTAGTAGGGATAAAAAGGTGAGCGTTTTAGAGGAAGTCTGGAGTGGAAGCAGAACATGAGTGCATGTTCTGTATCACCTCTTATGTCAGTGCTCTTCTGTATGACATCCTGTGCTAATTTTCAGAATTACTATTACCTTTTGTATCTAAAGTGTCATAGTTTCCACATGGTATTTCAAAATATGAAGCAGCAAAACACCTATTGAGAGAAAAATATTTCACTTTTGTAGACATCTGTTTCTGTCTATTCTGTCTATTCCTGGTATGGTTCTGCTAGAAAATAACAAACAGAGGACCTGTAAAGACTTGTGGAGGAAGGAAGACCACATGGTCTCATCCCCTACCAGACCCTGGATCCCTGCTATGTGGCCACTAGCCAGATGAGAGGAAGCTGAGAATGGGAAGCGTGTCGAATGCCCTTTCTTCTCCAACTCTCCACCCCACCTCTGCCACTTGCTGGGGGGCAGGTTCAGAATAAGATATAAGGTACTTATAGGCCACATGACCAGTGAGGTGTGTTTGTTTGAGGATGCGGAATTAAATCCTTTTGTCCTTCATTTGAGGTGGTTTGGGGACAGTTGGACAAAAGGATTGTTCCCCCATCCACCAGTGCAGTATCTGAAAAGACCGTGTCAATACACTGTGGCTAGTGTTGAGGTTCTCCTGCTTTTTGTGCCCCAAACTGCAAATCTGTTGTTTTGTTGCACAGGCTTTTTCTGTTCCTATTAACTTGGCATGTAGGCTTTGGAAAGCTTTTTCTGTTCTTAATTTCATGTTTGTATTTGCCTTTCAGCATTACCTCTCCCCGTTAAGCTGCAAAATGAAGCCCAACTTTCTGGTATATTTTTTTAAAAGTTAATTTGCTTTACACTAGAAACATATTACAGGATATTCTTAAGGCATCTTACTTACTGAAACACTCTGGATCATAGGACATTTCTCTCAAAGCTACAGATGTATCTTTCAAATGATAGATTTTCTACATGTCTTCGACTTGATCTGGATTATGAGAAATGTGTGTCTGCCACCAAAACACAGTTGTCCAGTTACTCCTCAAAATGAGTTATGTCATCAAGTTTGAAAGGAGTCTGTTCTTTAGCAATTTGAATATTTGTGAAGATAAGCAGAGCGTTTTTTGTTTTGTTTGTTGTAGGTTGAATACAACACAGAGCTGCATAGCACCTACTGTGTGTGTGTGTCTGGACCCCACTTTGAGCTTTTTTGGAAAAGTAGTGTATAAATATATTAAATAAATAAATAAAATGGATTAGTAAACATCTGAAACAGTTGACTGTCACTGAATGTTTTCAGGCTTTCCATCTACTTAGGGACTAGCTGTTGGCAGGTCAGTTACCAAGAAGGAAGGGAACATTCTAGCTGTGGTTGAATCTAAGCTTACCTGTTGAGTGAGTGCTTTACAGGGATGCTGGAAAACATGTATCCATCTTCTTCGTGGTCTCTGTGCATCACACCCTTGGGATAGACTGCGCCTGCGCTGACCCTGCTCGGTATCGGTAGGTAGCAAAAAGGGATTTCGCGCCTCCCAGGTCACGCGCTGACCCCACTGCGCATGACCAAGGAGGGGCACGCAGATCCCGCCAGTTCTCTTCTGACCGCCGCGCTGGTAGGACGCCTTCTGCCTCGGTCTGCTAAGTACCAAACTTTTTTTGCTAAACTTACGTTTAGTTAGTTTCTTTTTCTTTATTTTTGTAGTTAGCATTTTTCTTTCGGTGTTTGTTCTTTATTTACGTTCCCCTCCCGCTGGCCTATGGCCCCGCGGTGGGGTTGTTTCAAACGGTGTAGGACTTGCGGCCTTAAAATATCCCCCACCGACGGGCACTCGCTTTGCCTCGTTTGTTTAGGGGAGTCGCACTGTGTCTCTAAGTGCAGACATTGCCGAAAGTTTTCGAACCAGACGAGAAAAAACAGGGCAGCTCGTCTACACTTGGCCCTGATGGAGAAGGCACTATCTCCACAGTCCTCTTCACCGTTGGACACGTCCGGGCACGCCTCGATGTCCACCTTGGCTGCGGACACTTGTCCTCCCGTTCCGGGATCATCGACGTCGACGGTCGCAATCGATGCTTCGGCACCGAAACGATCGACGCCGATAAAGGACCACCCCGTACCTTCCAAGATCCGGAAGCAGGGCAAAGACTCACAGCAGTCGAAGAAACCTAAAACGGACAAACCCAAAGTCCATAAGGTTTCGGCTAGTCAGGGTCGAGATCCCACGCAAGAACCTCACCCGATCGGTTCGGATCTCGACATCGACCTTACTCAACAGACAAATCAGTCGCAATCTGATATGTCGAGCCGTCAATCCTCTCATGCCTCCCCAGAACGTGGAGTCGAGGATCGGCACCGACCAACTTCTCCTCCCCTGACTTGGGATGAGAGGCAATGGCATTATTTGTACGGGAATCGATACCCATACCCTTGGGCACTCCCGATACCACCCCCACCTGAATGGGATCGTCAGTCGGTGTCATCCCGCATTTCGCGCTTTCAAGATCGACCATCGGTATCGAAGCAGTCGATACCGACGCATCCACCAGACCCGGTTGTGCCCCCGATTAACACACCGGCACCGTCTCAACCTGAATTACTCGAATCATCTCCAGAACCATCCAATGTATCCTCCGATTCAGATGGCTTTTCTGAACATATCGAGGATGTAGATGCACAGCCCACCTCGCAAGATGTGGAAGCGGATTTACCTATTTCTCCATCAGAGGATGTTAAGTCTTATGGAGATTTTATTCAACGCATGGCATTAGATCTATCTATGACTCCTACTCTCGTTGCCAGTTTTGTGGATGATAACGTTTTTGACATTATGCACTCTAACACTTCGCCCTCCGTGGCTCTACCAATGACAAAAGTTCTCTTGCAAACTACCAAGGACTTTTGGACTCGTCCAGCCTCCATTAATGTCTCTAATAAGCGTCTGGATCACATGTACAAGGTCCAGGAATCAGGGGCTGAGTTTTTATACACACATCCTAAGCCCAATTCTTTGGTCGTTTCCTCGTCCACGAAAGGAAAAGCGAGCCACTCTACTCCATCAGACAAAGAAGGAAAAAAGTTGGATTCGGTTGGTAGAAAATTCTACACTGTCGGTGCAATGGGCATTAAAACGGCGAACTATGCCGCCTGCATGGGCCGTTATCAATTCAATTTATGGAAGCGTTTGAATGATTTCCTCCCGCACGTGCCCAAAGAGTGCCAACCTCAGATTAAAAGGATTCAGAATGAAGGGATGGTCTTGGCTAGACACCAAATTAGTGCTGCCAAGCATTCCCTGGAATCCGCTAGTAAGACTCTAGCAACCTCTGTAGCGTTACGCAGACATGCCTGGCTCCGCTCTTCATCATTGCCATATGACACCAGATCCTCGGTGGAAGACCTTCCCTTTGAAGGTTCTGGATTGTTTAGCTCCACCACTGACACGGTTCTGCAGGAAATGGATAAGAGTATCAAGACGTCCAAGAGTTTGGGGATCTCCCCCACGACCAAATACTCGAAATCCAAGCAGTGGCCTAGGCAACCTTGGTCGACCAGGCAACCGTACAACAAATCACCTACGGATCAATGGCAAAGACCTCCCTCTCAGTCACGGTCTTTTCCCCCGAAAAATAAGGGACAATCGTCCGGTGCCTATAAGTCGAAATTCCCTAAGAATCCCAAACAGGGACTTTGACTTCAACCTTACTGCTCAGACTCGCCTTGCACCCTTCCTGCACGCATGGCTCGCCATTTCTACGGACAAATGGGTGCACTCTATAATAAGAGATGGCTATCTCATAGAGTTTTCTCTGACTCCCAAAATCTCCCGTTTTATCAGAACCCCGGCGTCTCCTGCCCTGCTACAGGAGGTACAATCGCTGACACAAAAAAACGCTATAGAGAAAGTCCCGATGGCGGATTGTTGCCGCGGGATTTATTCCAAATATTTCACGGTCCCCAAGAAGGACGGAGGACTTCGTCCAATCATGGACCTTCGTTTTCTCAATCGGTTCATCATTTACAGAAAGTTTCGCATGACCACGTTGCAAAGCATTTTACCACTCCTGTCTCCAGGGACTTGGATGGTCACTTTAGATCTCAAAGACGCTTATTTTCACGTCTCCATCCATCCTCGTCACAGAAAGTTCCTCAGATTCGCAGTCGGGGAGGACCATTACCAATTCAAAGCCCTTCCATTCGGGCTCTCTACCGCCCCCAGGGTTTTTACGAAGGTAATGGTGGTTGTCGTCGCTCATCTTCGCCTTCAGGGCATTCAGATCTTTCCGTATATAGACGACTGGTTGATGGTGGCAGATTCAAGAGAATGTCTCCTTCAGCACATCACCATCACATTGTCGGTCCTATCCTCCCTTGGAATTCTGGTGAATTTACAGAAATCCATGCTGCAACCTGCAACTCGCGTGCAGTTCATAGGAGCTGTCATAGACTCCCTAGCCACTCGGGCGTACCTTCCTCGCCAACGGGCAGATACCATTCGTCTGGAAATTCAACGTTTGTTCCAGTCCAACGTGACATCAGCGGTCCACATTCAGCGGATCTTGGGTCTCATGGCAGCCACCACTTCCGTGATCGAATATGCACGCCTTCGCATGCGCCCGTTGCAGCTGTGGTTTCTAAAGAAATTTCGCCCTTCCATCCATCCTCCGAGCCTTCAACTGGTAGTGCCTCCGCAGGTCCTCGTCTCCCTGCAGTGGTGGCTCGTGGACACCAATCTGTTGGCGGGTGCACCGTTCCAACCGATCGTTCCCGTAATGTCCATCACCACAGATGCCTCCCTGTGGGGTTGGGGTGCTCATACAGACGACACTTGTGTGGGTGCTCCATGGCAACCCCTTTGGAAGAGTCATCATATCAACTATCTGGAACTGCTGGCCGTAAAATTTGCCCTCAGATCCTTACTCAGACAGGTTGTAGGAAAAGCTGTGTTGATTTTTACGGACAACACAACTGCGATGGCTTATATCAATCGCCAGGGCGGGACCGTGTCCAGGTCCCTTTGCAGGCTAGCTATGGACATATGGGAAGAGTGCCTTCATTGGAACATCACTCTCCAAGCTGCCCATCTGCCAGGAACTTTGAACCAACAAGCGGATTTCCTGAGCAGAGGGGGAGCATCGGACCACGAATGGGAGTTGAACTCAAAGTATCTCCTTCCTCTTTTTCAACATCTGGGACATCCCCACATCGATGTTTTTGCAACTCGATTGAACAAGAAGTGTCCCAGGTTTTGCTCCAGAGCGGGGTTGGACCCTCTGTCAATGGGGGACGGTCTGTTGATGTCGTGGGCTCACGACTTTCTATACCTATTTCCTCCGATTCCGCTGCTCCACAGGGTGCTTGTGAAAATACAACAGGACAAGCCCCATTGTCTCCTGGTAGCCCCCTGGTGGCCTCGGCAGGTGTGGTTTCCGACACTGCTGCGGTTAGCCAAGGGATCCTTCGTACACTTCCCGCAGGAGTTGGATCTCCTCCAAGCTCAGGAAGGCCAGGTCCTTCACTACGATCCTCTGAGTCTCAAGTTGACTCTATGGGAAATACGCTTTCAGTGATGGATGACCGTATCAATGAGGTCCTGTTGAATTGTCGTAAACTGTCTACTAGGACGTCTTACGCAAAGAAGTGGGATTTATTCCTACAGTACTTGAGTTCTTCCAATTTACCTCCTCCGCCAGTGGATTTGAGGTCTATTTTTGCGTTTATTTTGTCCAGAATGGACTTGGGACTCAGTTTTTCTTCAGTTAAGGTGTATTTAGCTGCGGTGTCAGCTTTTCATCCATCTATTGATGGGTTTTCAGTTTTCTCGCATCCTCAGACGAAACAGTTTTGTAAAGGTCTTATTCGCCTGTACCCTCCCCGTCGTTCTCCGACTCCGGCCTGGGATTTGGCTTTAGTTTTGCGGTTTTTGATGGGAAAACCCTTCGAACCACTGGCCACTTGCTCTCTAAAGTTGTTATCGCTCAAGACTGCGTTTCTGGTGGCCATTACTTCTGCTCGTCGAGTCAGTGAGTTGTCTGCTTTAAGGTGTGATCCACCATACTTGATTTTTTCCCCTCATGGGGTGTCGTTGTCTTTGGACATCTCCTTCTTACCGAAAGTCGTTTCGGAGTTTCATCTACGTTCAGATATAGTTTTGCCGTCATTTTTCCCGTCTCCTGCCAATGAAGAGGAACGGAAATTGCACTCTCTGGATGTTAAGAGGGCGTTGCTGTTCTATTTGGGCAGGACCAAGTCTTTTCGTCAGTCTCCAGCCTTGTTTGTTGCTCACAGTATGCCCTCCCTAGGGAAGAAGATCTCTTCCCAGACGCTGTCCAGGTGGATTGTGGAAGTAATCAAGCTATGTTACGCTTTGGCTAAGAGACCTCTTCCAGGTCAACTTCGCGCCCACTCTACAAGGGCGGTGGCGGCTTCCACAGCTTTCCTGAGAGGGATGCCATTGGAGGACATCTGCAACGCTGCGACTTGGGCTACTCCGCTCACCTTCGTGAAGCATTATGCCCTTGATGTCCGGTCTACTCGTCGTGTGGCGTTGGGTCGGTCTATCTTGCAGACGGCGCAGGTGTAGGGCCTCGGCCCCTCCTCCAGGTAAGAGTTATTGCTTGCTATTCTCCCAAGGGTGTGATGCACAGAGACCACGAAGAAGATAGACAGGTTGCTTACCTGTAACTGGTGATCTTCGAGTGGTCATCTGTGCATTCACACCACCCGCCCTCCTTCCCCTCTGCTCTCGGCCCTTCATCTTGTTTCTTGAAGGCTGTTGGGCGGCGGTCAGAAGGAACTGGCGGGATCTGCGTGCCCCTCCTTGGTCATGCGCAGTGGGGCCGGCCCGTGACCTGGGAGAGGCGCGAAAATCCCTTTTTGCTAGCTACTGATAACCGAGCAGGGTAAGCGCAGGCGCAGTCTATCCCAAGGGTGTGAATGCACAGATGACCACTCGAAGATCACCAGTTACAGGTAAGCAACCTGTCTATCCACCTCCCTTATCCATTCCTTCTCTTCCAAAGGAATAAAGCCTATATTTCAGTAAGTGAAGGGTGGTAACTGTCAGTGGCAAAGAACTTGTTATGTCTTTTATAATTACAATTCTAGTCTTCCCTAGACTATAGGAATCGATTATCTCTTGGCTTCGAGTCATTCAGGAAGCCAAAACTCCCTCTGATACTCACATGCCCTCCCCACTTCTGGTTGTTCACTTCAGCTTCTCAAAAGCCTGTGTTTCCTCTGGAATCTGGGTGAAACTGACAGACAGCACTAGGTAGCAGCAGCAGAGTGAATATGAGCCTCTTTTTGAGTCAGATCCAGATGTGAACAGGATCTCTCTCCCCCCCCCATTTTTGTCAGTATCATTAGAAAATTCTTGATTCAACTGGATTAAAGCCTTACATGGTCCCTAAGGACATGAGCAGTTTTGGGGATAGGCAGGGAACTGGGAAGAGGCTTCAAGAAGTAGAACAGCTGGGGGATGGGGAGCCCAGAGAAAAGGATGGTGCAAAAATAGGCAATAAGTGGAGAAATAGAAAACCTAAAAGTAAGGAAGAGGGCATAGGACCCTGAAATGAGAAGGGACTTCCAATAAATGTTAAGGCTTATCTATATGTTTAGAAGCCTTATATACCACTTTTAATCAGGTTTTCAAAGCAGTGAATGGAAATAAAACTATTAAAGTTATAAAATTTCTCAAAATTCCTGGATCCATAGAACATCATAGGAATTCACAATGTCATGATTGCAAAATCAGACAGTTGAGAGACAGACCGCAAAACATCCAATCTCACCCAGACAGCAGTAGAAGTGTTATAGAAGGCAGCTTCCTTCAAGGCTTGAGGCTGAAAATGTATAGACCACCCATTTACTTGTTTCCTCATTTCATAAAGTTAGCATGGAGATAATTGTTTACACAATTGTGTACACAATGTCTTTGTGTGTGTGTGTGTGGGGGAACTTACACATGAATATTGCCAAAAGAAAAGGCCATGGAAATTTTTCATTAAGTGAGACTTTAAAAAAAAACTTGAATGTGAATGAGTAAATTGATGTGGGAACAAAGATGACTGTCTGAAGACATTATTTGGATGTATTTTTAAAAATGTATTTTTAAAAATCTGTGCAGGTATGTAACTGAGAGCTAATAAGTCTTTGGCTTATTTTCTGTCTCATTTTTTGTTCTCATTCCACACAGATCTCCATAAGGATTTTCAATATTTCAAATAAGTCAAAGAGTTAGACTGAAAGTTGTGGGACCCACATGACTTCCGCTGAAAACAGCAGTCCCAAGTCAGGTCCCTCCTTTCCTGGTCCCAGCTAGCGTAATGCATGCTGTTATGCTATCAGATTCAGAGTTTCCTTATCTACACTTCACCTGGTTCTTCTTGTAGCGGCAAGGAAACTCCAAGCAGATTACATCATATGTTTTAAAGATGTGAAGAAAATGTCTGATTAAGTTACAAATCTTCTGGATTTTAGGGAAATGTTCTGTGATTCAGAGTCAGTAGGTGTCTGATATTCTGACTACAGATTTTTGCTGTCATATCCAAAAGGATTCTTTATTTCCTGTAACTCTGTAATCACGCACCATAATCAAGAGAATTTGCCTGTCCTAACCACCTCCTGTTGGTTTTATCAAGCAGCCTTGCAGTTCCATTGGATCAGATTTCTGCATTAGCAGTAGATTTCTCCTAATGGTCTAGAGAGAAAATAGAACCTTTAAGTCATAAAGACATCCTGTCTCATTCTGAAAGGAGATCCCAGCACTTAATTAACTTCATAAATTAGCTGTAGCTATAGTACCATCACTTTACCGCCAAATGAAGGTAACATAATCTCTCTGATCCTTTCTGCCATTGTAATGGATCTCAAACATCAATTAATGTGTCCTTGAGCCCTTTCCATTTGGGAGCATTATGGTCATGGACAATCTAATGTGCAGACTCAGTTCACGAAGGAGTGCTAAGCTGTGAAATTATCAATAGCCTAAGAATTATAGCAGGTGGTTCAGGGTTTTTTTTTCCCTGGTTATGCTTTATTTTTTCCCCATTCTCATATTTTAGAGCTCCCCCTGCTTCAACTGAGGCCGCTGAAGATGCACCTACTTCAAATCAACCATCTGTGGAAGGTGGCGGCATTGACAAGTGATGTTGATTTCACCTGCTACTTTTGAAGTGGACGTTGTTTCTCAGGAATTGTACCATGTCTGTGAGACATTGAGCTCAAACAACCTTTAAACATACACAAAATTGCACTTCCCCCTTTATATATTAAATAGTCCCTTCAGTTTGTCTCCTTTTGCCTCTAATATATATGAAAGAGGCTGCATTTTGTAGATTTTAAAACTGAACTCTAAGTCCACTGAAAACTGTGCTTCGTACTGCACTATAAATCCTTAAAAGGTATTAAAGCAAGTTGATTCCGTATGTAATTGGAAACAAGATGGAAAAGCAAGCAAATAAAATTGTGAAGTAGCTTTTTCTTACCAGTAACTTCATTTGTTTCCACCTCTGCAATTTTTTATACATGTCCTGGGTATCTACCCACTGTAGACATCAATTGCCTGGTGACAGAACTACCAGTGAACAGCTTTTAAGGATTTACTGTGCTATCCTAAATACAGTTACACCTTTCTAAGTCCACTGAAAACTGTGCTTTGTTCTGCACTATAAATCCTTAAAAGGTATTAAATGATAAATTACTGAACATACTTACTATATACTTTAAGATAGGATAATTTCACTTTTCCAAAGTATTGTGTGCTATGATTTTGGAGACTGGCATAAAAAAGAAAGTACAAACAAATCAGTAGGATAACAGCATAGGTTTTTGGCCAATGAGTAGATACACAAGGTGGGCATGGGTAACATTGAACTGGAGTGTTGACAGTGGGGGGGAAAGAAGATGCAATAAAAACCTAATTTGCTATCTCCTTTTTTGTCTCTCTCCCTTCCAAAATGTCTGACTTTGTGTGAACAAGCTGTGCACCTAATGCAAGCAAAAGAGTATGTATACTTGCCTTACAGTAGCATGTATATATTCTCTTTACCTTTTATATAAACTTGAAACTGTCCCACTTTTTGTTTAGATGTTTGTTTAGACTTTAGACCCAGTACAGGAACTTGAGGGAAGGCAGGAGCTGTCCTGTTTTATAAACCCTTGTGAAATGGCACTTGAGGCAAATTAACTTTCAAAAACAGAATAAAGATTTTATTAATCAGACAGGGAATATATGTACATTGGGAATATTCAAGGTTTTGAGATTGCTGAGGTTAAAACTTTCGTTTCAAGGTTTTCTAGTTCTTTGAGAGGTACTTTGCTTAGTATATTTCAGCACTAACACAGTTCTTATTAATGTTTTGTTTTTTCCTGGAGGACAGCATTTGCTTCAAGTTTCTAGATTTCTTCCTTCAGAGTTCTAGGTTTTCCTTTAGATATTACAGCTTTTCACTAACTCCTGAGGCGTCCAAGCTTCTCCCCTTTATCACAGACCAGGGTTCTTTTCCCAACCCCTTTCACTGGCAGGGAGTTATTCTCCTTGTCCCCAAGAAGCAATAACTCCTTTTACTATTTGGCTTGTATGGGAATTCTCTCCAACTACCCAGACCTTCCACCAAATCCTTCTCCAGTAACCTTTGTCTGTATGAGGCTGTTCTGTAGCTAAGTTCTCCATTAGAGCAATTTTAATATCTCTAAGGGGTTTCTCTTCTTCTGTCTCTAGAAGTACTTTTCTGACTATTGCCTGTCAGAAAACACTGACTTCCAAATGTCTCTTTCCTCAGAAGCCAAACCCTCTGGCTACTGATCCAGACATTAGTTTTCAGACAAAGACCAAATTGTGAAAGACCCCTTTTCCCTCCAGATCAGCTGTTTTATTTCCTGTTTTAGCTGATGCTGGCCAATCAGAGGGTGAGTAGAGCAGCCAATCACATAAGCTCTTCTCTCCATGGAAGATTAATTCTTGAACTCCCTGACTCTCTGATACAAGCAGCATTTTTAAAAAACCTGCTTTTCTGTGCAATCTGTCACATTTGTTATAAGGTGGCTTCATTTGTTACATAGGAAAGCCCTCTTCAGTACCCATGCCCATCTTTATTCATGCATTTCTGAACATTTCCCAATCAAATTGTGTCAGAAGCTCTGTGCTATGCCATAATATTTTGCACCTTCAGGGGGAAAAGACTGTTTAAAACAAAAATGTTTTTGTGCTTATATAACATGAGTAGCATTTTAAGTTCATTTTCAAGTTGCTTGTATCTGGGGATAATTATTTCAGAATACGATAATAGTGAACTAAGGGCAATGTAGCATACAAGTGTTGTGGAGCATCAGGAATGTCTGTCAAAAGGATATGTGGACTACATTAATTACAGTACATAAAAATGAAAAATAGATGAAATTCTCTATATTCTCATTAACTGAGAATTAAATTCTTAATACGCTTACTAATAAAATTCTACATTAGAACAATGAGGTATTATATCTTAATATACTTTACAAAATGTTGAATGGTTAAGTCTGATTTAGAAGGGATCACATGGATAATTTAATGTAACTCCCTGCTTTATAAAACTTACAAGTGCCTGTTGGTCAGAGGTGGTGGTTGTTATTATAACTTTCAGGGACTTTACAGCCTCTTCATAGATCTGTTGTTGCAGATCTAGTGGGGTAAATTCCAAAGAAGACTTCCCAAGATCTGCCATTCTGTAGTTAAAGACCATTGACCCTTTCCTGAGTCAGTGGGAAAAAAGACAAGGACTGCCAGTGAGCAGGATGGGTGGGTTGAATACTGCTTTATACTTCAGGTACTTTAGCAAACACTCATTAAATCAAGAGTTAAGGCACTGTTTTAGGAGACCTTGCAGTAGTCCTATGGTTCAGTTAGTTATTAACACCCCATTTTTTGGTTTTTGAATTTTTTTTTGGCCTCCATAAGTAAAAGAAATAATATTCTCCTGTAACTAATCAGCAACACTTGCATTTTGCTTTCCTATTCTTTGTTTCTAGCTAAAATGTAAGCAATGTGTGTTTGTGTATGTTAATTAGATATCTGGGTAAGGCTTAGAAATAGATAACAATGTAGTCTTTGAAATGGCCTTTCCTCTCAGTATTGATCTGTATTTTTCCCAGTTTGGTTTAGGATACTTCCAAAATATGATGGTTTGTAAAATAAAGTTTCCCTCAAGCTGCTTAGTAGTATCCAAAGGCTATATTTCTTCAGAAACCTTCAGAACAGCATTTTGTGCTTTTTAGCAATTAGGTCCCTGGCAAGTTTCTAATGTAGCCTCTCTTGGCAAAGCTTGAATGCATCCTTTCTTAACAAAACACTTTGCCAGCTTTTCATTGTGTTACTCTATTTGCCCTGGGAAATGCGCTTGCTGCTTTCATTTCCCACTTGGGATTCTGAGATCCTAAGAATGGGGAGAGCACATTTCTTGGGTACAGAGAAATAGCTAGTTAGGCAAAGCCACCAAGAAAGAAGCCCCTCCTGTTTTCCTCTTACCCTTCTTGACTGATTATACTGGCTTTGTATGTGCCTTCTACTGAGATTGGGTCCCCTTATAGCCTTTTGCTTTTGAATAAGAACAACTCGAAACGCAGCAGCCAGCATCCGGACTACGCGTCATGGCTTCCTATGACTTATAGAACTTCTGAAATGTTCACTCCATGATGAATTGCACGTCAAATTGGACTTTGATATTACAACGCTACTGGAGTGAGACACAGTAAAATACTTGGGACTTTATTTTTCTTTCCGTTATTATTCTTCCTTCTGTATCTTGGTTATACCTTGGCCAATATTGCTATATAATTATATTTTTGCATTATTGAATTATTATTACACATTTCATATATTGGTTATCTCTCGTCAGTGGTTTTTGTGCTTTGTTCCTATCCTTGTACACTGGCTCCCCTTCCTTTTTGGTTGCCTACAGGTTCTCTGCAGCCCAAGAGGCAAATTAGGCATAAATGGGTTCTCAATACTTCCCACAGTCTGTTTCTGTATAGTTTCTGGGTAGTTATCTATAAAGATAACTAGAAAGATAATCTTAAAAGAGGAGTATTTATTAGCCTAGAAACAACTGGTGTTTCAGATAAATCCCCAGGCCCGTAGCCTGCGTGGGGCCCTTGGGGCCCGCCCCCCGTGGGTTTTGCGGGGCCCCTCCCCCATCCTCTGCTCCCCCCTCCTCCCAAGCAACCAAATGGCGTCCACTGTAGCGAAACACGGCTGCTTACTACCCCCAGAGGTGACCTCCTCTCGGAAAAAAACCCGGCGGCGCCTAATGTCCCCCAAAGTTCTGCCGATGGGGGGGAATCCTTCGGTGAAGGATGGCGGCAGCCGGGAGGGGGAAGGCAAGCAGCAGCGGAGGTGGCGGCGGGGGAAGCGGCGGCTAGCGGCGGCGGCCAGGAGGGGGGAGGCCGGCGGCAGCCGGGAAGGGGGAGGTCAGCGGCGGGGGGGGGGAGGCAAGCAGCAGTGGTGGCGGCCGGGGGGAGGCAAGGCACACTTCCCCCCTGGCCCGCTGCCAGCGGGGAGCAGCTAGGGTTCATGGCTGGGCTTGGGGAGAAGCAGACTCGCGGCGGCGATCCCGGCAGATGGGTAATATCCAGTGAGTTGGGGAGGTGGTGGAAGAAGCGAGCGGAGAGGGGCAAGGGAGGAGGAGGAGACGCACACTCACTCTCGCGTGCGTCAGAAGGCAGGGGGGAAGAGAAGGCGGGCGTGTGGGGAAGGGGAGAGATGGAGGCACTCTTAGCAGCCAGCCCGGGTGCTCCCAATCCCTGCCAAGGTGTCTTCTGCAGCTGCCAGCCTTGTGTGTGTGTGTGTTTGTGTGTGTTGGGGGGGTGCGCGCTGGGGGGCGTGCCCTCCTCCTCCTCTCCCAAAGGTGCACACACACCGCCAGCAAACACCTCCAACACCAGTAGCCGCCGAGGAAGCTGTGCCCGTCCCTTCTCTCTCCCTGTATTGTTCAGGTGTCCTCTCTGATCGTTCTCCACCACCACCTCCCCCCCCGTGCCAGCAATGCCCTCTTCTTCTTCTTCTTCTTCTTCTTCGCTTTAAGCCTGATTCCCCTCCGCACCCCCGGAATAAGGAAACCCCCCCGATGGTTTTAGGGAGACAATGGCTCCTGAGCTGGGGGGGGAGGAGGACAGCCTGCTCTGGTGGAGAGGTGTCCAGGCCCCGCTGGGAGGTTGGCATCTGCGCTCACCTAGAGCGCAGGACAACCTCGGGACGGCCCTGCCAGGAGGCAGCGGCAGCTCCTTGCACTCACGACCGGACCCACCGAGCACGAGGCAGTAACTCCAAAGCTTAGAGGGAACATTGGTGGTGGGCCCCCTGAGAAAAACATGGCCCCCCTGAGCAAAAAGTTGTTAGCTACGGACCTGTAAATCCCCATATTAAATGTTTTCTAAAAGTAGGGAGGTTATCCTCTCAAGTTTTGGTTGTTCTACTTGAAAACTAAATGGGGTGCTAAAACCTACAATTGATTTAGTGTGATTATAAGGACAGACGGACTCACATTCTAGCTGTATCTGAAGAAGTGAGCAGTGACTCACAAAAGCCATACCGTGCCACAAATATTGTTGGCCTGTAAGGTGCTACTGAAGTCTTGTTCTTTTCTACTGTGGTTGAAGTGTCAGACTATGATCTGGGAGACCCAGGTTGTACGGTTCAGTAATGTGTTTCACATTTGTACATGATTTCCAAGATACTAGAATCTGCAGGAGTTCCAGTCAAGGTTTTACTCATGTCTCAGGATAAGCTGGCTAGAGGTTTTTCTGTATTGGTTTTCTCTTTAATAAAGTCACCATATGTTGATTAAAATGGCCAACAGTATCTTCCTGCATGAGTGCAGCATCTTACATGAATCTGAACCCTCACTCTGCCATGCAAGTTTGCCGGGTGATCTGGGTCCAGTCACAGTCTCTCAGCCTAACCTACCTTACAGGGCTGTTGTGAGGATAAAAAGGAGGAGAGGAGAGTGATGGAAGCCACTTTGGGTCCCCATTGGGGAGAAAGGCAGGGTATAAATGAAGTAAATAAATTAAAACAAATCCCATTTGATCTGATTATCTATTTTATGGGAATGGAGTAGAAGCTAAAAGATACTTCTAAAATTATTACTAAATCAGCTCATAAAATGTTTGAATTAGGTCATAAATTGTGTGCTGATAACTTTGGTCATTAATTATTCAAAGTCCAAAGTGCTGGTCTTTTCTAAACGTTGGAAGCCTATGAAGTGGACAGTAGGGAAAACTGAGATTGCCCAGGTTAAAAATTTCAGATACCTAGGGATTACTTTTCAATATAACCTTAATTGGTCAACCCATTAGATCCTGTAATATTTCTTGAGTTAAACCATCTGTTTCATACCTTAAACAATTCTTTTATTCCAGAGGGAATCAATATTTACCGGGTGCCATTAAGATCTTTGAAATTAAAATTCTCCCCCAAATATTATATGGAATCCCCGTTTGGATAACAGGCTTTCATAACAACCTTGAAAGACTACAGGCCTGTCTTTTTTGCCATCTTCTAGGCATTTCTAACTGTGTTCCATACTCCTTTCTTTGTTTAGAACTGGGCCAACATTTTATAAATACTAAATATTGGTTATTAACTTTTAAATTTTGGTTGAAAATACATTTCAGATTGTCACCAAATTCTTTAATCTCCCATTTTAAAAATGATGCTTATAGTGCATCCTGGTTGGCATATATTGAGAAGAAAATGAGGCAAATTGGCTTTTCCTTAGAGTATTTCTATTCACTAGATAAAATCTCTATTTTCTAGATTATTAAACAGAGACTGCTTGACCTTGAACTCCAAATCTTACGTCCTGCACAATTTTGCATATTTTCTCAGGCTCAGTTGAATCTCCCAATACAATATGGCCAGATGGCCCACTATCTTCATGACTTAGTCCAGCCTTCGCACCGTAGAGCCTTTACACTAGCCCGACTAAATGTGTTCCCTTTGAAAGAGCTCTTGTGTTGGTTTAATAAAATTCCTCCTCATGAAAGGTTCTGTTCTTGTCCTTTAAAATCCATGGACTCAATATATAATATTATTTTTGACTGCCAATTACACTCAGTCTTACGCAAAGAATTGTTGTCATCTTTATTTCCTCCTAATTATAGTTCTAATAGGGAAATGCTATTCAATATCTACCAAAGGATGCTAATCCTAATATTACGGCTATAGTGGCCAAAGTTAGATCTACTCTAGTCAAGGATTGACTCATATTCTTTATTATGTTTTATATATCCATACTGTGTTATTGTACATCCATGTATCTTACTGCTATGCCACTAACGGTATTTGACTTTGAATTAGGTATTTTCCTGCTCAAGTATTAGTGCATGTTCCATTGAGCAAAGTTGGCCATCTAGACCTTCCTTTGTTCTTAAGATACTGATTAACATTGCACCACAAGAATTAACGCTAATATCTGTCTAGTACCTTTTATTACCTGAAAAGGGAAATGGCCCAGTGTACATGTAAAGAGAGCTCTGATTCAGCGTTTGTCTCCCTTATGGCCATTCCTCCCTGGCATAAAAAGAGTTCAAATATTTCAGTTCAGAAATATAGAGAGCCCCCTTGGAGGAAAATGAAGGGACTCATCATTTGAGCAGAAGCATCTGGTTAAGTGCACAGACTCTAATCTGGGAGAACCGGGTTTGATTCCCCACTCCTCCACTTGCACCTGGCTGGATGACCTTGGGCAAGCCATAGTTCTGGCACAGCTGTTCTTGAAAAAGAGCAGTTTCTGTCAAGAGCTCTCTCAGCCCACCTACCTCACAGGGTGTCTGTTTTGGGAAGGGGAAGGGAAAGGAGTTTGTAAGCCGCTCTGAGACACCTTTGGGTAGTGAAGGGCGGGGTATAAATCCAATCTCCTCCTCCTCATCATCATCATCATCAGTATTCTGGAGAAGATTGCCATTGAAGGACTTTTACTGTCCAAATGACTTCATGTATCTAATTATTCTAGTCATCAGCAGCAACACTTTTAGGCCAGATCTTCAAGGGGATTATAGTATATATACTTGCATATATGATGCAGAGATATCACCATTTTGAAACATTTGCCAATGGACTATTATCATTTAAGCCAAAAGAAAAGAAGGGAGTAGAATTGCATGTTAGGAATAATTCTTTAACTGTGCAAATAGGTCTTGTTGAAATGTACTTTCAACATAAATTTAGTTACAGGAAGACGGGGAGAGATGGAAAGATGAGCAGAAAAATTGTTTTTCAGTTTCATTACTACATATTATAAAGCTATTCCTTCTGCGTAACTAACGGATCACTATTTCCTAAACAGTTTACCAGATTTTGTTGCATATGAATAAAGATAGGATGCTTTAGTTCAGCATGGTTGCACATTAAGCACCAGGTATAGTAGTGCTGGAAAGGTTTGCACAAGTATAAATATTATATTTAGGGTAAAAAATGTTTCTTATTGTGCATGAGATAAGCAGAGATAAGGGCTTTTAATCTCATGTTTCAATATGTGATTGGAAATATTGCCTAATTTAATTCTTTTTTTGAATATACCATAGTTCTAATTTTATTGTGTCACTTTCCTATTGACTTGTACAAGTAGAGGTCACTTATATTAATGTTCGTGGTCTGTTTGCTCAGGCATTATAGCCTGTGGTGTGCATGATTCTGTTCTCAAGCTGTAGGATATTTTTGGCTGCTGACTCATAGAATTCCCTCTTCCCAGTGCTTGCCATTCAAGAGATGTTAATATTCCAATCCAACAATTCTAATTTTAGTATCCTTTTTAGTATCCTGTTCCTGGCATTTTTGTGCCAAAAGTAATCTTTTTCTTTCTGATTTCCTATTGTGCTTCACGAAGGAAGTGTCTCCTTCTAAAGTAGATAATGCAAAGAGTCCGTTTACCTTTTTTGAACATGAAATAAGAATGTACAATATCATTCAGATATAAGCAACGTGGACACATGTTTTTCTGCTATCTTTGTTGCTTTTGTGGTTGGAAGGAATTTTCATCCAGGTAGTTCCTTTCTCCAAGAATACAAGTTGATCTTAACTGATTCTTAACTGATAGACCTACTTCAACATAATAGGATAACACTTGGACAACATTAACGTAACACTGCAGTGCAGTGGTTGGGGCCTCTGTCACACATATGGCCTTGTGGGTAAAAACACAAAGTGGCTGGGTGTTGCAAGCTTCCCCTGCCCCCAAACCACCATGGAAGATGACTGGGAAGACAAGTTGAACAAGTTAGGGACACACACACCTGCAGAAGTGGGATGTTGGCAGCCCAGGTCCAAGGCCATGTGCATGGAGGGATCCAGGCCAAGCAAAGCTCGATAAGCTGAAGACACCCATGCAGCAGCAGCTGCCTCCGGCCAAAGCTGCCAAGCAATCCATGGCAGGGTGGTGCTGGGAGTTAATGCCAGAGATCGTTGGCAAGCCATGCCATCCCCATGTGGCAACAGCAGCCCCAGGCTGAAGACAGCTTGATCATCTGATGGGGGAGTGGGCATCATGCACAAAAGGCAGAGGCTCAAGCCACCCAGCAACCAGTATAACCAGAGATTGCCGGCATGCCCCCCCCCCCAAGGAGGCACCCATCTACTTTTGAAGGCTGCTTGGTAATCCATGCAGGAGGGAGGCCCGGCTGCTGAGTTGAGTGCTCAGTGGCAGGACTAGGCCTCTGATGCATTGAAGGAATTGCCAAAGAACACCTCCCCATGGGCCAAAGCACTGTCGCCACATGGGGGGCACAAATACAGTGGCAGTGCTGGCTGCCAGCAGGCCCCAGCAGAGGATCGTCTGTGCTGCCCATGTGCAAATGTCATACAATCAAGGATCTGATTTTGAAGACTGAATACTAACTTTGATAAAGTACAGGGGGGGGGAATATGTCAAATATGTCTGTCTTTAATCACATTATAGATCATAACTGTATGTGTCATGTAACACACAATTATGTTAAAAGAATGCAGTGGTCCCATGATAAGAGCTCAGTGGTTAGTAAAACATCCCCCTATGTACATCAATAACAGTTCTCCAGTTCTCAAATCTCTATGGATGTTCCCCTGGCAAATGTTGACTTCTTTAGTTACTGTAGTGTTAGAAGCAGCTTCTTGTATATAATGGTGCTGTCTACAATTTGCAGTGAGTGGGAGACAATAATATTGGCCTACTTTATAGGGAGAGGGATTACTGAGATGAGAATGTATGTGAAGTATTTTCAAAAGGTGTTATAGTTAGTGTAATTAGTAGCACGCACATTATCATTACTATAGTACCTGACTTGATTGCTCATAGTTGGACCCTACCAGAGAAACAACTGCTTCTAGTGTGCTTGTTAAAATTTGAGTATTTAACTGTCATCATTTCAGCATTTTCTTCAGAATTCCTTCAATCAAAACAATAATGTAAAACTGTTCAAAAGTCTGTTAGTTCCCATCAGGGCTTTTGTAGGAGGAACTCCTTTTTTTGTAGGAGGAACTCCTTTGCATATTAGGCGACACACCCCTAAGGTAGCCAATCCTCCAAGAGCTTACAGTAGCCCCTGTAAGAAGAGCTCTGTAAGGTCTTGGAGGATTGGCTACATTAGGGGTGTGTCACCTAATATGCAAAGGAGCTCTGGCTACAAAAAGAGCCCTGGTTCCCATGATTCAGTTATGTACACTGTGCTCAGGAGTTCCCTGCTGTCCTCAGATGTCCTGTGAGGCAATTCTGTATATTAAACGCCTACCTGACCTAACAGGTTCAGTAGGACATTAGGGAACTACTAAAGCAAACACGTTGCTTTATCATGTGTCTCAGCTGTCAAGAGGTATCTGCCTGTCTTCCAGCAGTAAGCCTGCTGCTGCCCTTGTGGAGCCCTTCCCCCTGTTCAATATATGTAAGAAAAGAGGGCAGTGACAACCAAAAATCAGTTTTCCCAGGGAGGACCCATGTTCATTACTCCTCTTCTAGAGATCTGCCTCGGATATATGTATGTGGTGAACAGGCAGGAACACAAGGCAAGACCTTCAGTTTTCCAAACTAGTATTTCTTAGTAAGATAAAAACAGGAAGGTCTTTGTGGTCTTGTTCAAGAAAGGAAATGCACACTGGACTGGAAGTGGCACATTATTTCCATTAGAGGGCAGAAATATGCCTATATAAATGTTAAATAATATATGTATGCATGCCTTCTTTTCCTTGTGTATTGGAAATCTTATAGGGGGAGGCATTGAGAGGCCCATTTTGACATGCTAGAATAAAAGATGCATTATTCGTATGCAGGCACATTATACGAAGCATTTCATTTATTTAGAAGTGGGGGGACCACAAGGACTGGTTGGGAGCATCTCATTCTACCCTCTCTCACTATTTCCTTTTCCTTCCCTGAAGGCCCCCATAGACTTTTCCCTTTTTCTGTTCCCTTATCTCCTTTTCACCCACCAGCCAACCTCCAGCTTCAGCTTTCCTGTCTTCCCTTCCCTGGAAGGCTCTGCCTGGAACAACTATGACCCAGTTGTATAGTGTCGAGAGCCTGCCCCGGCCCAGTTGCACAGTGGGGAAGCTGCAAGGGCTTGAGGGGGGACACCTTATTTTTTCCACCTGTATCCCCTTCCTCACACTATTTTCTATTTCCCTTCTCCTGGCAACCCTCCTATCCTCCCCTTTCCCTGCTTCTGTCTCGCCTTCTCACCCACGAACCAGCCTATATCATATTTTCTTATATCGTACTGGCACAAGGTCACTCAGTGAGCTTGCACAACAGAGTGGTGATTTATTTATTTATTCATTCACTAGCAGTAAAGCCCGTTGTGAAAGCAATACAACGAGATCTAGAAAGAGGCTCTGGGGCAGTGCTCTGGCTTTGGGCAAACAGTGTCAATTTGCTGTGGTGACCTCAGCAGGGTATAATGACAGAGTCCACTGCTTTCTCCAGAGGAACGGATCTCTGCTACCCTCCTAGAGCAGTTGTAATTGTGAGTAATCTGTAGCCCTCACCTGGAGATTGGCAACAATTGTTACCCAGGACAAAATGGCTGGTTTGGAGGGTGGAGTCTATGGCATTCTACCTGTCTGAGGTCCCACCCCTCTGCAAACCCCACCCTCTCCAGGCTCCACCCCTCAAATCCCCAGGAATTTGTCAGCATGTAGTTGGCAACCCCATCTCCTTCCCAGCTAGCCACCAACCTACCATTATCTGCCCCTTTGACTTCAGCTGACTTCTGCCCTCCCTTCTGCAGAGCAGTTGTAATTCTGAGTGCCCTCCAGCCCTCACCTGGAGATTGGCAACAATGGTTCCCTATGTGAGACTGACTGGTTTGGAGGGTGGAGTCTATGGCAGTGTACCTGTCTGAGGTCCCACCCCTCCTCAAACCTCACCCTCTTCAGGCTCCATCCCTCAAGTCTCCAGGAATTTCCCATCTGGAGTTGGCAACCCTATCAGGACTGGCCCCAATGTGTTTTCTCCCAAAGGCCAAAGTAGGTGACAGGACCAAGCTTAGTTGCCTACCAACAGGCACTGAGGGGAATGTAGGGTTGCCAGCTCTAAGGAGGGAAATACCTGGAGGTTTGGGGGGTGGATTCTGTAGAGGGCCGGGCGACGGAGGCATCGGCCTTCTGTCGCCCGCCTTGCCCCCCCAATCTCGGCCCGGGCGACCGCGGCTCC
>NW_015168048.1:806367-813698 GCF_001447785.1 Gekko japonicus
TGAGACGCCACACACCAGCAAGTCACCCCAGCCAGTGTCTTCTGAGTGGCAGTTCTTCCGGCCTAACACTAAAGGGTCCAAATTTAGAATGTTGCGAAATAGAACATTGCTATTCAATTATTATAAGGGAGAGATTCATTCTGTATCTCACTCTCCCCGCCGAAGCAGGCTCAGGGCGGTTTAAATAAAATCTTAAAACACATAAAACAACATGAAATTAAAATCACAGTTGATCATGACAGAGCTATCCTAAAGTGCTGAGGTGTTAGAGCTAATCTTAATAATAGTGCAATTATAATAGCAGCTGCAACAGGAGATCCTAGACTCCCAGATCCTAGTCTGAAACCCTAACCACTACACAACACTGGCTTTCATGGGGTTGCACATCTTCTAATATTGGGGGCGTTAACCCCCCATTTTTTTAGGATTGACAGAGAGCATGTTCCACCAGACAGGGGCCAAGGCAGAAAAAGCCCTGACCCTAGTCAAAGCAAGACGAATGTTCTTCAGGCCAGGGAGATGTTGATCCATCAAGCGTAATGCTCTTCAGGACCTATATAGGAAGATGTGGTCCCTCAGATATGTTGGTCCCAGGTCGTGTAAGGCTTTAAAGGTTATTACCAACACCTTGAAGCAAATCCAGAAGTCAACCGGCAACCAATGCAGTTGGTGAAGCACCTGTCAAACATGGGCCCGCATAGGCATCAATGTCAACAGGTGCGCTGCTTCATTTTGCACCAGTTGTAATTTCTGGGTCAACCTCAAGGGTAAGCCTACATAGAGCGAATTGGAGTAATCAAGCCTGGAAGTGACCATTGCATGGACCACTGTAGCTAAGTCCTGGGGGGAGAGATAGGGTCTCAGCAACCTGATCTGCCTAAGATGGAAAAATGCAGATCTGGCAACTATGGTAACCTGGGCCTCCATAGAAAGAGAGGCATCCAGTGTTACTCCCAGGCTCCTCACTTCCTGGGCTGGCACCAAAGATGCCCCAGTGTGGGAAGTCTGATGCCCATATCCATTCCCCCTCGACCCAGGTACAGGACCTCTGTCTTCAATGGATTTAACTTCAACCAGCTCTGCCACAACCAGCATCCAAAGCCTCAGCCAAGATATCAGGGGTAAAAGCTGGATAGAGCTGGGTGTCATCGGCATATTGATGGCAGCCCAGCCCATAGCTCCTGACTATCCAGGCGAGGGGGCACATATAGATGTTAAATAACATTGGCAAGAGGATCGCCCCTTGTGGTACTCCATATTCAACTGGGTACAGCAGAGACACCCTCTCACCAAGTGCCACCCTCTGACCCTGACCATGGAGAAAGGAGGACAACCATTGTCAGGTAGTCTCCCGAACTCCCATGTCGGCAAGGCGGTGGGTCAACAGATCATAGGCAACTGTGTCAAATGCTGCCATTAGATCTAATAGCAGCAGCGCCAACCCACTCTGATCCAACTGCCTATGCAGGTCATCTGTAAGGGCGACCAGAGCCATCTCTGTCCCATGGCTAGGGCAGAAACTGGACTGGAAAGGATCAAGGATGGAAGCATCCTCCAGGAAGACTTGAAGTTGTTTGGCCACTGCTCTCTCAACCACCTTACCCAGGAATGGGAAGTTTGATACTGGGCAGTAGTTGGCCAGGACCATAGGGTCCAGTGATAGCTTTTTCAAGTGCGGGCAAACTACTGCCTCTGTAGTTTTTCCTGGTTCAGCTTTGTAGCTTATTGTAAAAACATAGCTACCTTCACTGTTGTTTCATGTGAGGTGTCATTCAAAAGGCGATGCACCTTTAGAGCATCTGGAAGGCCCATCATATTAGCTAAGATAGAGTTTAGATATTTGAGACATATATCCACATAAAAGTAACACTTAAAACGTGTGAAATTGCCTCAATACACCTAAAGTTACAGTGACAGTATCTAGCCATATTGAGAATCAGATATATTGAGTATGACTTTAAAATGAAAATATGTTCAGTATAGACAATGGATTTTTATTTTTTTAAGAAAATGGAAAAAACAGAGCTAGTCAACCATATTAATTATAGCTATTTTTAGCAAAATAGTAGAGATGGGATTTTATAGAAAGATTTCTATGGCATATTCCCCTGACTTTTGTGTATCATTTCCATGGTGATTCCAGCTTTTTTCTGTTGCTGTGGAGGCACACAATGGGGAAAGGCTATTGCCTTCAGGATATGCTTGTGGGCTTCCTGGAAGCACCTGACTAAACACTCTTGGAAGCTGGATGCTGGAATAGATGAGCATTCCATAAGTGAAGCCAGTCCTTCCGAATTCAAAGGAAACTTCCCTTCACAATTTCTTTCTTGCATGTTCAGGATCTGAAACCTCACTGACAATAAATGAAGCTTAGACTGTGTCTACTTCAGCATCCTTGTCACATACAGTTTCATCTGATTGTCATCAGTCACTCTCCCAGACATCTTTGAGCCATTTCTGTACATGTATGCTACTTTTTCCTGGAATTGCATGTTCAGAAAGGGTTGTTCGTTTCTTTTTCTCTGTGGTTTTTTTTTAGTTTTATAAATGCTGCAGTTTAGGAACTGCACCTGTGTACTCATACCCCACTTCAGGAAATGTGCTGAATCTATATAAAGTAAAATTAGCAAAGTATTCAGGTGAATGAAGACACAGATGCAGCCATATAAATTCATTAGAGGAAATGAAAGCCAGAGAAATATTCCAGTAGTGAAACCAGAAGAATAGCCTAGAAGAGGCAATGTGACGCTTTAGTCCAACCAAGCTGGAGATTTCATCCAGGGGAAAAGCCCATTGCTGGAGAGTTGGCTGCTGGGAAACCCCCCAGAGCCCCTGGATCGATTCTCCATTATAGTCTATGAGGCCCATTGACTATAATGGGCCACCATAGGCTATAATTGAACCAGAAAAAGTGTTGTTGTTTTTTGCACACCCCTGTTATGCTTCTCAGTATGATTTATAAGCTGCCTTGAGTCACATGGAAAAGTGGGATATAAATATCTGAATATATAAATAGTTTGGGCAGATTGATAACATTTAAGCAACTTCCTGTTTGTTAGGTTGGGCGGCATTCTGACAGTGGTTGTTCCAGCTCTGTTATACTTGACCTGTAATGCTGGTTGTCATATTTCGCTAAAAAAAACCCAAAGTAGACAACAAGAGCTCCCTCCCCCCAAGTGCTGGTATGTTTTCTAAGGTTCAGCACAGGGCGACAGTTGAAGGGCAGGTCTACCAACATAGTGCACTGGGGTGGGTAGACCTGTTCTCCAGAGGCCAGGTCTACCAATATAGTGGACTATGCAGTTATACACACATCGCTAACTAGTAAAAAAAATATGGTGGTCAGAAAGAGACCAGTCACACCTGCCTAACAGGTGTGCAACAGAGCAATCAGACAACAGGAAATCCCTGTTGAAACCAGCTCAGACCAACAAGACCGGACTGTCACAGGTATCAAAGAAACACGCATATTTTTATTTGTTTGTTTGTTTGTTTATTGAATTTATACCCCATCCTCCCAGCCAAGGCCAGCTCAGGGCAGCTTACAAAAATAGAATATATAATTTACAATAAAAAATTTACAGTTAAAAACCTACTAAAACCATCTAATATAATAAAGTGCTAGTGAGCCTTAATCCTTATGTTGTTTGGCGATAGCCGTTGCTGCTCCATGGACCCTTCTCGCAGTCGGCTCATGGTCTTTCCTTCAGGCGGCTGGCACAGGCGGCTGTTGTTAGTGACACCAGGGGAACTGGCTCTCTATCCTTCAGCTCCTGGTGGCAGCTCCATGATATTTATTTATTGTATAGGGTGTGATGGGACTCAGATGACTGGGGCACAACAGACAGATGTTGCTGTCTGATTGTGCATTTTAAATCTGTAAGGGAACAGCAATGGCAAGAGATCAAACTGCGTGTCTGATCACAGCCATGGTTGCTTTAAATCCATACAAGTCTTCAGGACCTGATGAATTGCATCCTAGGGTGTTGAAGCGGTTGGAGGATATCCTCTCAGAACTTCTATATTAAAAGGATAAGGGACATAACAGAGGACTAGGAAAAAGCTAATGCTGTGCCTATTTTGAAGAAAGGGGGGGGGAATTCAGGAAATTATCAGCCAGTTAGCTTGACATCAATTCCAGGAAAGATTTTAGAACAGATTATTAAGGGGTCTGTTTGTGAATACTTGGGAGAGACACAGTGTGATTGTTAAATGTCAGCATGGCTTTCTTAGGAATAAGTCATGTCAGACCAATCTGATCTCTTTTTTTGATAGAATTACTAGTTTGGTGGATTGGGGGATGCTGTGGATATACTTTATTTGGATTTGACATGGTGCCCCATGATGTTCTTGTTGAGAAGTTAGTTAGAGATGGTCTAGACACCATTACTGTTTAAGTGGATTAAGGCCTGGTTGGTAGATCGTACCCAAAGAGTGATAGTTCAGAGTTCACCATATATCTGGAGAGGGGGGTGACAAGTGCCTTAGGGTTTGGTTTTGGGCCCAGTGCTGTTTTACGTCTTCATAAATTGCTTAGATAGGGGAGTTCAGAATGTGCTCATCAAGTTTGTGGATGATACTAGACATAGAAATAACATGCAGCTGAACAGGATAGGGGAATGGGCCAAAGCAAATAATAGGAAGTTCATTGGGGACAAGTGTAATGTGTTGTACCTGGGTAGTAGAAATCAGTTCTATAAATATTGGATGGGTGAAACCTGGCTGGGTTGGAGTAGGTGATCCTGGAAGTCCCTTCCCACTCTAAGAGTAAATAAATAAAAGCTGCAAGAGACTGACTGGCTTGAGGTCACCTACCAAGATCCTTGGCAAAAATAGAGATTTGGATATGGGTCTCCCAAATGTGAGTCTAAAACTCTAACCATAATATTATACTACACTTCCTCTCTTTATATTTTGGTATCTTTGAGCATTACAAGATTTTATCCATGCAGTAAACACATAATTGCAGGTATATGTGTACAGGCAATATATTTTTGTGAGACAACAGCTGCTCTTTCTGTGTTCCTGTCTTACACAATGTGATGCTGGTGTTTCTGGCCCATGCTGATTTCCCCCCCCCCCATCTTCAAGCAGATGAAATCTCCAGACTGTCATCTCTCAAGGCAATGCTTCATCGTTCTCCAGAAGGGTAACACTCAGATCAGCCAGATGTAATAATACTGTCAGTCACTGTTCCTTTCCATTTTGACCCTCAGGAGGTCTTTCAGGTTAATCTCAAACTCCACAAGTGGTTATATATTTCTGATAGGCATACAATACTGGGCTGCATATTTTCTCCCTGCTATAAATGGTTTAACGTAGATCATAGCAAAGCCTGCTCTCTGTCCAACATCATGTTTTACAACCTAAGATCAGCCTTTAAAGCTATTTGTTTTCAAACCATGCACGACAATGCTCTCATAAACAGGTTACCCAGCATACATATATTTGTGATGTGTCAGAGGTTGAGGAGCTTTCTCATTATATGCTGCACTGTCCTCTATATTTGGAACCCAGACATAAATTTCTTGCAACTATATTAGCGAACCTATCTTCATGTACAGTTGTGGAGAAGACAATCTTCCTTCTAGCAGACACAGACCCCCAGGTTACACATATGATAACTTTATGTTTTGGCTGCCAAAGAACAAAATTTGAGTCCAGTGGCACCCTTAAGACCAACAAAGAAGAAGAAGAGGAGATTGGATTTATACCCCGCCCTTCACTATCCAAAGGTGTCTCAGAGTGGCTTACAAACTCCTTTCCTTTCTCCTCCCCACAACAGACACCCTGTGAGGTAGGTGGGGCTGAGAGAGCTCTTGACAGAAACTGCTCTTTTTCAAGAACAGCTCTTATCAGAACTACAGCTTGCCCAAGGTCATCCAGCCAGGTGCAAGTGGAGAAGTGAGGAATCAAACCCAGTTCTCCCAGGTTAGAGTCCACGCACTTAACCACTACACCAAACGGGCCCTGTTTTATTCAGTGTATAAGCTTCTGTGTGCATGCACTCTTCTTCAGATATAAGTCTGACCCAGCTGAGCTCTGAGAAGCAGCAGGAGATTGAGCTGCTAGAGGGATGAGTGTTTTTTTATTTGCTTTCAGCTAAGTGATTTAGCTGAGGGGACTGTGTGGGGGAGTGTGTGGGTGAGTTTTGAGTCGTTGCAAAGTCCTGGCTGCTTGAGATAGGGTGAGAAAGGGTCATTGTTTGACTGCAATTGAGTGCCTGGATGAATTTGAATATCTGCTGGCCATACCCTCTGCTGGGGGAAGCTTCTATTTAAGGCAGCACCTCGCCTGTGGTACCTGTGGCTCTTAGCCTAGGGACTCTTAGCCTAGGGACTCTGTAAGAAGCCCAGGAAGAGCCAGAAAGCCAGGGCCCTAGTCTCCTTGAGTTCCCAGTAAGGTAAGTAAACTTCTACAGGAGAACCACATAAATACTGGACAGAAGTCTTGGGTGTATGCCCAGTGCAAGGAGCTCCTGGTTCTCAGGGAACGGGTTTGCTCCCTTGAGGCCAAGGTGGCAGACCTGGAGAAGCAGAGACAGTCAGTCAGGTGCATGGAGAAGACTCTCGGGGACTTGTTAGATATGTCCCACTCTGAATATGGCAGCCCCGCTGCTGTGAAGGGAGCATGAGAGTTGAGAGGAAACAGGGCACTGTGTTGCAGATAAGGGGAATGTGCCCTCAGAAGGGACCTCTTCTTCAGCTGGTGAACGGGTATCCTGTCGCACCAAGGAACCATCCCTGGGCAGGGAGGGAGGGGAGCTCTTGGTAGTTGGTGATTTGATCCTTAGGCAGGTAGACAGCAGGGTGGCGAACCTGCATACTGACCGTATGGTGACTTGCTTGCCTGGTGCAAAGGTAGCAGACATTATGCATGTTCTAGATAGGCTGGTAGATAGTGCTGGGGAGGAGCCAGTGGCCATGGTACATGTTGGCACCAACGATGTGGGGAAATGCAGTTGTGAGGTCCTGGAGAAAAAAATGTAGGCTGCTAGGCAGGAAACTCAAGGCCAGGACCTCCAAGGTAGCCCTCTCAGAAGTGCTACCTGTTCCATGCGCAGGGCCGGAGAGACAGGCATAGATTAGGAATCTCAGTGTGTGGATGAGATGATGGTGTAGGGGGAAGGGTTCGAGTTTGTTAGGCACTGGGATGCTTTTTGGAACAAGAGGGAGCTGTACAAAAGAGACGGTCTCTACTTGTCCCGAGAAGGAACCAGGCTGCTGGTGCTTAAAATCAAAAAGGTGGCAGAGCAGTTTTTAAACTGAATATTAGGGGAAAGTCGACAGGAGATTAAAAGTCTCTGGTTCGGGGTAGCTCATCTCAAAGAA
>NW_015168048.1:815244-861591 GCF_001447785.1 Gekko japonicus
CTCTTGTGGATCAAAAACTGGCTAATTAATAGGAAGAGAGTGAGTATAAATGGGGAATTTTTTCAGTGGAGGGTGGTAAGCAGTGGGGTACCACAGGGATCAGTACTCGGTCCGATGCTTTTTAACTTGTTTATTAATTATTTGGAGTTGGGAGTAAGCAGTGAAGTGGCTAAATTTGCAGATGACACAAAGTTGTTCAGGGTGGTGAGAACCAGGGAGGATTCTGAGGCACTCCAAAGAAATCTGTCGAGGATGGGCAAGTGGGCGTCAACGTAGCAAATGGGGTTCAATATGGCCAAGTGCAAAGTGATGCACATTGGAGCCAAAAATCCTAACTTATAAATATACATTGATGGGGTCCGAACTGGTGGAGACCGTAGTAGATAACTCACTGAAAATGTCGAGACAGTGTGCCACTGCAGTGAAAAAGGCCAACGCTATGCTGGGGATTATTAGGAAGGGAATTGAAAACAAATCAGCCGGTATCATAATGCCCCTGTATAAATCAATGGTGCAACCTCATTTGGAGTATTATGTACAGTTCTGGTCAGCACACCTCAAAAGAATATTATAGCACAGGAAAAAGTGCAGAAAAGGGCAACTAGAATGATAAAAGGGTTGGAACACTTTCCCTATGAAGAAAGGTTAAAACGCTTGGGGCTGTTTAGCTTGGAGAAACGATGACTGAGGGATTACATGATCGAGGTTTATAAGACTTTGAGAGCAGGTTGAGAAAGAAGTACTTTTCTCCCTTTCTCACAATACAAGAACTCATGGGCATTCAATGAAATTACTGAGCAGTCAGGTTAGAACAGATAAAAGGAAGTACTTCTTCACCCAAAGAGTGATTAACACATGGAATTCACTGCCACAGAAGGAGGTGGCGGTTACAAGCAAGAGGGAATTAGATAAACATATGGAGCAGAGGTCCATCAATGGCTATTAGCCACAAGGTATAGATAGGAACTCTCGGTCTGGGGCAGGCGATGCACTGTATTCTTGGTGCTTGGGGAGGGGCAACAGTGGGAGGGCTTCTAGTGTCCTGGCTCCACTGCTGGACCTCCTGATGGCACCTGGTATTTTTGGCCACTGTGTGACAGAGTTTTGGACTGGATGGGCCATTGGCCTGATCCAATATTGGCTTATCTTATGTTCTAATGTTCTTGTGGACTCAAATTTTGTTCTGATGCTTCAGACCAACACAGCTACCTATCTGAATCTAAGAAAATTTGTGAGTAACAACTTTTTATAGTGTGTAGAATATTTTAACATTTATGTTCATACTTGTTTGGGATAGGATAAAAGCTGGTTTGATGGCTGGGAACCCATATTATTGATTGTTTTTATGGCGGAAGACAAGAGGGCCTGGCGGGAGCTGGTCCATGGGGTCACGAAGAGTCAAACTCGACTGTGCGACTGAACAACAACAAATTCAGGGCTATTTTTGGGCAAGAACGCACAGGAACGGAGTTCCGGCTGGCTTCAGAGTTGGCCACGCCCACTACAGCCAAAACCTCTGCGTGCATGGTTACAGAGGGAAGGCCTGGAGAGCGACACACACTCCCCAGCGACTCTAAGGCGGGCAGGCCGGGGGGGCCTGGAAGGATCAGGGAGGCATTTAAATGCCTCCCTGTGCCTTCCCCGGCCTGTCCGAGGGCCGGCTTTCCCAGGCTTCCTGCAGCCGCAGGGCACCCAGGCAAGCCAAGGGAAGGCATGGGGTGTGACCTAATATGCTAATGAGCTGCTGCTGTTGGGTGTGGCCTATTGTGCTAATGAGTTCCTGCTGGGCTTTTTCTACAAAAAAAGCCCTGCTTCTATTATTCATGTTTTACTTGGACTAATCCTGAAACAGTCTTTGGTCATGTGCAATAAAAATCTACTTACCAGCCCACCAACCTGCACAGTGACCATTCCATAAGCAGACAGCTTTTAATCTGTACAAACAGGAACTGTGCTTGTGTGGGATTTGTTCTCTTACATCCCACAAACCTCTGCTTTTCATGGTGAGAGGCTAGGACATTTCTTTCCCCTTGTTTAGGAGGTTTGTGCCACTGTTGCCTTCTGTAAAACTTTGGCAAAAGCTGAAAGACACACATATTCAACATATTCTGCCTTAAGCAGAAGACTTGGAGAGGGGCAGGGCTTTGTTTGCTGTGCAGGAGAAATGCTTATTTGTGCCTGTTCTGAAGTAGAACAAGACCATTCTTCTTCCCAAAGTACTCTGAATAGGCAGAGAGGCCTTGTTTGGTTTCATGTGGGTCTTTTGCAGAAGAACCACAAGTAATTCCCTGCTCTTGCCTTTTATAGAGAACGAAGACAGATCTCTTCTCTACTTGTATTCTTTGTAATTTACAGAGAACTTGTGGGGGGGGGGAGTTCAGAGCTAGGGGAGACTAGTGCAGGACAGGGTGTTACCATTGGTGACCTGGCAAGGAAATTTGGGGAGCCCTGCCCATGTTTAGCAATGCTGTGCCAAGTGGGAAGCATGAACAAAGCTTCCAAGTATGTGTGTCTTAACCCCTTTTTTAGTTCCAAGTATGTGTGTCTTAACCCCTTTTTAATTATGACTGCTAGTCACACACATCACAAAGCAAAAGCAGTTTGGGACAGGAAATGTTGTGTTGGGGGGAAATGTTAGCCTTTTTCTCAGGCCTCGTACATATACACACTGCTACATCTTTGCCAGGGGACCAAAAGTTAGAAAGGAATTAGCCCTTCTTCGTTTTAATTAGGCCTGCTCAAAGCTGGCCTTTCCTGCCTTTGCAGTAAAGTGGGCCTCCTCTTCACTCTGAGACAGGGCTCAAAAGGGGAGAGGGTTTGCACAGCTTCTCAGCCATAATTCCCCCACAGGCCTGTTCAGGCTCCTCTCCTTGTTTATTTGGTATTCAGGTAGCAGCACTGTGAGGTTGCTCTAGAGTGGGTATCTCCGTAGTCCTGATAGGTGGTGGCTGCTGCATGGTTGTGTTTTTAAATAGAACTTCTGTTTCCGTGGGAACAAGGAAGCCATCATATAAGCAGTCAGATTTAACTCTATAATGCTGCCACAGTGGGCAAACAAAGCCAGTTCTGAGCACAGGCAGTGCTTCCTGAATGCTCTCACTCTAAATTATATTCATCTGCCTTCAGTGCCATCATCATATAGCCAGATCTGATTGGCTGTGTGACTGCTTGCTTATTTCTAATGAGAGAAAGAAAATGGCATTATAGGGGCAGCTGACTGGGGTTCTGAAGACTCTCTGAACCAGCATAAAATAGGTATTGTGTGAGGGTGGTGTGAGTGAGGTTCAAATGCAGCTAAGATATTCAGCTGTGAGCATTGTTTTAACTTTGTTTAGGTACCTTTTATCCACAACTGTGCTTATCGGATATTAAAGTCTGTCATTGGTAAACCTAGACATAAAACGGTTTGAGTCAGAAATCTGACCTCCATTAAAACGTGTTCTAATCTGGTCAAGAATGTTCTCTCACTGCCAAATTATGATGGTGATTCTTATGATGTGGATGTTTTCCCACCAGAAAATTGGACTCAAGCCACCAGCTCCTTGCACACAAGTTACTGAGTAGTATTTGGCCTCCCATGTACAACGCATGATTCCAGTGTAAAATAGGGAACAATAGCACCACAGTGGTTCTACCTCCTGTGAACTGCAAGAAAAGAACACCTGAAATGTTTAGTTTGAATAAAATAATGCAATTCCTACTTGTGATGAATTGTGTTGTGTTGAAGGCTATGAATGAAAGTCTGGCTCACACAAATATTGTTGGAATTTTGATCTCTGCTGAGTATGATCTATGTAGATTTAATTTTATTTCTGTTGACCTAATTCCAAGTGTGATCAAATTATGAAAATATTCTTATAGTACTGCTGTCCTTAGAGGACCACTTGGAGCTGTGGTTCATTTGCTGATATAGCCATGTAATTGGATTGGTTGTGGTGATACACATAATTGTGTTTCTGAGCATCCATAGCATCATTATACTCAACATCAAAAATTACCTGGATTGCCACATCCAGTATGATTTAATGGCAATGTGGGCACATGAGTCTGAGAACTGTGATAGCAAAGAAGGAGAAAAATGCCACTGTGAAGAACAATACTGAAACAAAACAAATAGGTATGGGGGGAAATTCTCAAGAGTTGGCACTTTCAGTGCTCTGGAAAACCAACATGAAATGAGGTAAGTCCAGCCAGCTCAGCCTTACCTGAAACTCGTGTAGTGGATGCTTCATGCAGTGAACCCTTCATATACTTTGGCCTTGTCAGGTAGATTGCCCTCTCACTTCATGGCTTGTCATCAGACACGCCTGGTGGTAGCAGTATATGGTGGAATGGACACCATATGGTGGGCTATTATTTGCTTGGAATGCTGTAACATACCAACAGCTTGTCATATGTAGGGAGTTTTTGTTTATGTATGTATTTGTTGAAAACATTCCTTCCCTTCAGCCAAATGTGTCCTCAAGGAGGTTTACAAGAAGACTAAAATATTACAGTACAATAACATTAAAACTTTAATAGCGTTTGCATCATCTTAAAATTTTCCTGTAAGTAGATTCATCAAACAGCAGTAAGATAAAAAACAATTCATTTTTTTAAAAAACAGAAAACCTTAGCAGCGTCATTCTAAGCATAGTTATAGCCTTCTGAGTCCATTGGAGTCAGTGGGCTTAAAAGCTTTTAACTTTGTTTAGGATGACACTGCAAATCAACAGGCTGGTGATATAAATCTGTTTTGTGCAGCCAGTCTGTTTGTTTGATACAAATAATTCAACAATAAAGTCCACAAAAGGTGAAAGGAATCAGCAAAATTATAAAATCAACAAAAGGCCTGGGAGGGCTGAAAACTCAATAGGTTCATGTTCAAACTAAACAGCAGTTACTTTGGCACTTGAAAGGCACCGGGGGAGACATTACAACGAGAGCACCAACTCTCCATGCTGCAAACCCAATCAGGATCAAGCCCTTGCAACATTTTTTAAAAAATGGTCACAGCTGGCCTCAGCTGGGAGGGTGGGGTAGAAATCTGACAAATAAAATAAAAATAATAAATAAAATACCAGCAATATCTATGGGTCAGACCTGGGGAAATGATCACATCTAGTTTGACCCTCAGTGCCAGGTGAACACCCAAGGAGAAGAATATTCCATAGTTGTGTGCCACAACCAAGAAAGCCCTGGGTTTTTGTTTTTTGTAAAATCCTCACCTCATAGGAAAGAATAACACAAAGCAGGATTTCTGAAGACTATTTCATCTAATGGGCAGGTACATAAAGGGGCAGACCAAATGGTCATTTGAGTATTCTGGTCTGAATTAGTTTAAGACTTTAAGTAATAACCAGTACATTGAATTGACCCGAGAAGCAAATAGACAGCTACTACAGCAACCAGTGTGGAGTGTCCAGCTAGGATCTGGGAGACCCATGCTGGAATCCCCACTATGCCATGGAAGCTTTGCTGGGTGACCTGGGGCCAGTCACACACTGGTTGCCATCAAGTAAGAAGAATACATTCTAATAGTGTGAATATTTTCTCCAGATATAACACTAGGGATGCTTGAATACCTGCCGGTTTGGCTTGCATTCTGTTCATTTGTCACCAGTTTCTAATCCATCCCCCCCCCCGCCCACATCACCGTGTTTAGGGAAGGCTGAAACACAGCATAATTAAAAAACAGAGGCTTCAGCCTTCCCCAAACAAAGCTACGGGGGGGGCAGGGTGAATCGGACACCCACTCTCTAGGACTGGATAAAAGACAGAGCTAGATGGTTTTAAATGAATCTTCATGAGTTCATTGAATTTTACACTGAAACAAAACTGCCATCCTGTCAGCTTTTTACATGGGGCTACCCAAAACACTTTGGAAGATTACATATCACATCCATGTTCACTCTGAATACAGTATTTTGTGTTCTCTGGGAGTAGGCTTTTGAGCTACTACCCCTTCGCCAAAAATGCTCTGTTTGGGGAAGGCTGAAATACAGCAGAATTATAGATCTGAACCCTCTGATCTCTAACTTTGCTGTGTGCCAGCCTTACCCAAAGATAGCAATTGGGAAGGGGTGGATTAGAAGCCCAATCCCAGAGTGGGTTTCTGATCTTCCACCACCACCTCCCCATGACATTAATGTCCATTGATCAGTTTGAGTCACATCTTTGCTGCATGCATGTTTAGTGAAAACCCAATATATACTAGTTCACCAGGTGTATGTGGCTGTTCATGTATGGCTGCGAGAGTTGGACTATAAGAAAGGCGAGTGCCGAAGAATAGATTCTTTTGAACTATGGTGCTGGAGAAGACTCTTGAGAGTCCCTTGGACTGCAAGAAGATCAAATCAGTCAATCCTAAAAGAAATCAACCCTAACTGTTCCCTGGAAGGCTAGATAATGAAACTGAAGCTCAAATACTTTGGCCACCAAATGAGAAGGGAGCACTCACTGGAGAAGACCCTGATGCTGGGAAAGATTGAAGGTCAAAGAAGACGGGGACAGCAAAGGATGAGATGGTTGGACAGTGTCATAGATGCAACGAACATGAAATTGAGCCAACTTCAGAGGACGGCGGAAGACCGGAAGGCCTGGCGTGATCTGGTCCATGGGGTCGCGAAGAGTCGGACTCGACTGTGTGACTGAACAACAACAATGTGGCTGCTGGGTATGAACAGAACAGATCAGATGATCAGCTGGTAGATCAACAATTTGGAATATGGTAAGTTCAACTGTTGAATGCGTTTGTAGTGAAATTCACAGAGTCATTAATATGACACCAATAATTCTGCTAGTCAAGTAAAAAAAATTAACTATTAAGAGAGATACAAAAATATACATGTATTTGTTACAAAGTTTTTAAGTGAATTTAAAAAAAGGTATTGGCCCTGGTGATAGCCTCAATTTAGAATCAAATTGTACAGTGACAACCAAAAATGACCATTATTGACCCTGACGACCATATGCATTTTGGCCATTGGCCTTCCTCAGTGGTAAGACAAAGATTACACAATGCGTCCTGACATTACAATGCAATAATAATTTCTTATAAATTGACCAAGGTGACTTTTTGTGATGACTATTGTCTGTGACCAAAGGCAAAGATATTAATCAGAGACCTCATTCTTGATAGTTTGCTGCCATAGTCAGGTACACTTTCCAATTGTGTACCTTCCTTGCTTGGTCAGAAAAATTCAGTTCAGCCAGGAGCCACTATTGATGTAATAGCACTCCTAGAGTGGTTTTCTGATCTTCCGCCTCCATCCCATGACATTAATTTCCGTTGATCAGTTTAGTGACAATGCAATACAGATTAGTTCAGCAGGTGTATATGGTTGTTGAGTATGAACTAGTCAGATCAACAGCTAGACAGTATGAACAAGACAGATCAACAACTTTGAATATGGTAAGTTCAATTGTTGACTGTATTTTGTGGTGAAATTCACAGTATCATTGATATAACACTTAATCTAGCTGTCAAAGTAGAATCTGACTCCCAAAATGTATGCCACAAAAAATCAATTAGATTTGAGTCCAGTAATACCTTAGAGACGAATGAGAGTTTCAGAGTATAAGCTTTTGAGAGTCTCTCTTCCTCCCTGATTAATTTGGCCATTTTTAACTTCCCATGAAGAAAGTATTCAGTTTGAATGTGTACAGAAGTATACTGTGTACATACAGAAAGTGAAACAATATTTATTCAATGATTCTGCAAAATGAAAAACTGAAGTGAAAAAAAAGATCTTGATAACATCCTTTAACCAAAATATGTTTCCAAGTAACTGTTGGTTTTCCTGAGATAAGAATTTGGTGAGTTAAACATTATTCAATAATTGAATAGCCAAGTTTTCTGTGCATATTTACATGTTGCTTACACAGCAAAATATTTGAATGTAGGCCAGACCAAGAGCTTTGATAACAAACAAGACTGAAGTTTCTGTCCTCTACTCACATGGACTGTAATTTTGTAAATTTCAATTACTCATTTGTTCTTATTTAATTGACTTGTTCAAATTCATTCTTATGTGATAAAATATATACACTTAGATTATTGCATTAATATATGCTTTGCCAAGTTAGTTAACATCTCAGAAACACAAATTATTGGTATCTTGCTCAACAAAGTCTGTATCAACCAGAGAGAGTACCCCCCCCTTATCTGATGATCCTTTTCTGGCACTGAAAAAATATATTGGCCTTTTGGAATTTACATTAATTCCTCCTGCTTTGCACTGTGCGGCCTATATTCCTAAAGCCATAGGTGACAAACCCTTAGCTTTATTTAAAGTTGTTAAAGAGTGTTCTTGAAGACTGCCTTCTTCTAATTTTAAAAAAAGAGGCTCTGTCTGCCCAAGTGAGATTTTTGGGTAGTTCTTTGAGTACTTGGGTATTCTTTGAGTAGGACAGCCTCAGCTGTAGGGCAAAACTGTAATACTTTCAGGGTCAAACTAATGTTGATTGATGTTCTGTCTTGCAGGCGCCCCAGTGGGGCAAAGAATGTCCCTCAGTGCTGTTTCAGGTGGGGAAAATAGCACAGGGGGAAAGACTGAAGCCTCTTTCCCCACTGCACCATGGTCCTTGTCCTGCCGCAGGCTCCTCCGCGGCCTCATAGGCTGCTGCTGCGGGACTGGCGCAGCCAGCGCCAGGCTCCCCGCGAATACCAGGAAGTGGATGGGCCATGGGAAACAGTTCCAGAGACTCAAGCGTCCCCAAACCCCTCCCTCAACGACGGCTGAAACGCAGAGGGAACTCGGAGGAGATGGGGCCGAAGAAGCAGTCCAGCATGGATGGCCCTTCTCTACCTAAAGGGGGGAGGGCCCAGTTGAAAGATAGAGGTAGTTGGAGGGCCCCTGCCTTACCCCTCACCCTCAGAAAGGAAAAGACAGCGAGCAGCAGTTACGGCGTCCGAGACGGAAGTGGACACTCCCCTGCATGCGTAAATTCAAGATAGGCACGGGGATTTAAAGAGAGACGGGACAAAAAGGGGAAACACTAAAAGATTGGAGAATGTGGTGATGGGCGACGGGAAGAGGCTATGGGCTCAGGAAGAGCTTGAGGGGTGTGTCCTTAAGGGAGGGGCGGGGAGATAAAAGGAAGGAAATGGAAAGTGCCGGGGAGGAGTTCAGGGATAATTGCACAGCCAAGGCAGAGAGAGGGTATAAAAGCAATTGCTCTGAGAAAGGCGTCTGGAGTGTGACGCAACACCCAGCCCTTTCACATCTGAGGCGCTTGTTTCCTTCTGCGATCTCTCTTCCAAAACGGCGACAGGATTTTCAGGGCTCAGGGATGAACCTGAGCACGACAGTCCTAATCCAAACTGAGCCCCAGTGGTGCTTGGGAAATTTGTTCCCAATAGTATCTGTCTGACTAAAGGGAATGAAGGTCAGGTCAGGGAAACCTTCACCAGTCTTGTTAAAAAAAATGTAATGTCGAGTTTGGCACTCAGAATTGGATGTACCTATTTTCTTAGAATTCAGTTTCCTGTTTTCTAAGGAAAACCATACTGTTTCTCTACTCTGTAAAGCTATAATTCCTCTTCCAGCACTTGCAGTAAACTAATCCCACTTTATAATACAAAGAAAGAACTTAAAATATTTATATTCAAAGAATTCTGCATGGTGTGTTGATGTCTCCTTTAGAACTGAAGCAGCAAACATTTTAAAACTGTCAGTGAAATGTTTGTTTCTAAACTGGGGGGGGGGGGTTCCACTAAACTCATGGTGCATGGATCTCCCTAGCCGAACTTCTACAGGTTGATGAGTTTCCATATACTAGTTCTTCTGTCTTTCTATTTTCTTTGATAATTTCTATAATTCTTTCAGAATATACATATATACAGCTCCTTTTTCCTTGTAGGTAAGCCATGCATGTAAACAGTCGTAAACATTAAAATCAACAAAGGCTTTTAAATTTAAGCTTCTTGTTAACTACAAAAAGGGGTGTGTTAATACATATAATCATTCACATGCATGACTTTACCAGCATGGGGAAAATTCAACACAAATGGCACAAACAGACAGTTGTGGCAAAAGCCAACTGTGTGTGTACTGTAGGCTTTCTGGGGTACAGAAATGCAGCTGAAACAATGGAGGAAAACAGCCACCAATGTTGCTGCACAGCAAGGACTTGGTAATTCTGGATTCTGGGCTCTGTGATAAAATTTGGACTGAGGGAGTTTCAGAAGCATCCCTGCATAAAACACAATGTGCATTAGACAATTAACATGCAGCAGCTCCAAACTAATAGCTCCACACCAGATGGGTCTGTATTAGAATGCCAAGAGGCTTCCACTGACCATTGATACATTTGACACACAGAAATTGTACTTTTGGACAGTAAGTAGTGTCCTACTATAAAAGGAGGAAGGAGCCTTCCTCCAATTTAAATGGCTATTCAATTGCAGGAAGAACTACTTAAGTTGGAGGAAGGCTTCAGACTTTGCTTAGTGGAGTGGTAGGTTACAGTTAATCAATGAGTTGTGTACCTACCCTAGCAGAAATCATGTTCAGTAGGATGCTTAATGTGATCCTCAACCTCTTATATCTGAAAATTCTTGTGTTTAAAATTGTTTTTATTCCCTTTGAGAAGCTTGTTGCTTTCTCAAGATTGGGGAATACAAAATGTACAGTTTATTCATTGAGTCTGTTTTTAATTTCCACCACTGCCCAAGTTTTGATCAATTTGATTTACTGTACAGCTTTCTTGTCTAACTCGCATTCCATATAGTTCCATACAGAGTGGTAGAGACAACTCTAGCAGCACTTCCTTGCTATCCTTTCAGTAATGAATTCCTCTGAGTTTCCAGCATGCAAGGCTCATTTACTTCTAAATGTAAACAGGAAATTGTTTTCATGTGCTGTGGATTGTGATCCACAGAAAGCAGTCTTGCACCACAACAAACAAACAAAGTAAGAGATGTAATTTTGGTTGTTGGTTAAGTGTTGCAAAATGTGATCCCGCAACCTTTGGAAATCAGCAGGGGACCTCAGAAGCAAAGCAAGGATCTCTGGGGAAGGGGACATAAGCAGCTTTGTGCAACGAGGTGCTATTGGAGAAGGCTGCAAAAGATGCAGGCTTGCCAGCCAAGAAATCACAGAGCAAGAGTTAATAGAGAGCCTGGTTTATTCTTTTGTTTTTGCTGGAGCCATTTCCCAAAGTCCACGAGCCTACCATTTTGGAGTTTCCTCTTGTGCTGTAAATGTCCCCCCAAGGACGCACGTTGCTGTTGGATCATGCCTTGAGTTTCTGTGTGTCTGTGCTGTGCTGTGGTTTCCTATGTCTTGATGAGTTATCTGATTCTGTCTTGCAGCCCTCAGAATCCAAGTCCAACGTCACCCCTTTCACCGTCCTGGCCTATGTTCTCCGCACCATCCAGCCCTATGCCCACCTCCTCTACGTCCAGCGACTCATCCCCCATCAGGTCCGTTGCAGGTTTGAGGGTTTCATTTTGCTTGTCTTAGTTGCTGCTGCTGCTGCTGCTATTATTATATTTTAAGTTGATACACTTCTGTTCCCCCCCCCCCGCCGCCTCATTCAAGCTTCTTCACTGCAGTCCAGCTTGCCGTTTTACTTTTTAGCCTTCACAGCCCCTCAGCTGCCATCAAACAGCAGGAGAGGAAACTTTTAACCCTTATGTGACCCTCAACTGAGGAACAGCTTGAGTAACCTAAGCACTGCATGAGTAAGCTATCAAGTGTTCCCATCGTCCCAGCTGCAGTATGACATCTTTTTAAAGAATTTGGTTCAGCTGTGGTTGACTTGATGGATTGGTGAGTGTTGTTAAATTGCTGAACTTGCTGCACTCAATAAATTCACCACTCCAAAAAGGTAAGCTTCCGTTACTGCTCCCAAAGTGTAAAGAGCAGGAAGTAAAGTTTGCTCATCTCTTGTAAGTCATCCATGTTACTTATAGTCAGTGAAGTAACAGTGAAGTCTTCTAAAACACATGCAACATATGGCATTGAGAAGATGTATATCTAAAATGGATAATTATGCTGCCGAACTGCATATATCCAAAGCCCAAACTTCAGGCCCATTAAGCCAAGCAGATAGAATAAGCTGCCAAAAATAAAGTTTTATTTCATTATTTGCTGCTTTCAAATGCTTGTCCAACCTGCAAACTATCACATTTGTGCTGCTAGCACCTTTGTAGCAGCATTATTCTTTATATGGAATGGTCTCTCCCCATTTTAGTTGGTTTATAAGTCATGCCTTTATTTCAATAGCAATAGGCTATCCAATGCTAAAAAATAATTCCTCCACTTTGTTCATGAAATTCTACTGGCTGCCATTGTCATGGAGAATGGTTCAGTTGTGCAGAACTCATGGCAAAAGCATACTGGAAAAAATGCACAACTGTATAAAATAGTTGGGGCAAAGAGGAAGAGGAGGCAGGGTCACTTGGGAGGAGGGGGTCAAGTAAACAAAAACTGTAGCAGAAAAGACACGAGAAGCAACAAGGACAAACAGGTGTAGGGCTCATGATGGTGAAGTCCAATATGTTGTTAATCCATACGTTTGTGCCCTTGATTCTATTGGGAACAGGTTCTCTTACTGACTCTGACACTCAACTAAGCTCTGAGTCCTCTGTTAAATCAATGGACACTGTTCAAATATAACACCAAACTGTGGTTTTGCATTCACATGCCCTCCCCCTTCCTGGTTTGCAGGAGACTATAGTTTGTCGTAAAACCCAAGCTGGCAAAACTGTGGTTTAGCAGCTGTAGTTACTTGCAGTTGGAAACTGTATCATTTGTCCAGTTCAGAGGTAACAGCACATTAGTGTTGTTACAAATCAGAAATAAAGGAAACTGGAAGACTGAAGGTGATGTAGGCCTAAGATTTATTTATTTTGGCTTGTATTCCACCCTCCCCACAAGCGGGCTCACAATAAGAGTTTCACAATAAATATTTCATAATAAATAGTTAAAACAGATTAAAACAGAGCTATAAACTAAAACAGATGGCACGGAGGTTTGGTATAGTAATCCCAAAAACTGGAGCTGCTGGGCCATAGATGAGACTATGGGCCTTCGCCTAATGGCCTGTCTGAAAGGGGAAGGTTTCAGCAGGGGACTCCAGTTGATGGAATAATTGGATATCCACTGCCTCACTGATTTCCCCCAGCTCTGTATGCTATGGCCCCCACATCACTCTCAAAAAGACCCTTTAAATTGACTTTTTGTGAGTGGAGCTGCAACCTGCAACCATCCCTCTCCCTCCCTCCTGATAGATTTAAAAGGCCCTCCAGCTGGTCAGCGAGCCACGTGCTCCCCCCCAATCAGCTGAAGCCTTTTAAATCAGGCAGGAGGGGAGGAAGAGGGGTGGCCGGGTGGGTGGTCATACTTGGGGGTGGGGCTTGGGGCATCCCCATCCACTTCCAGAACGCACCCCAAATCCCCCCACTGGAGCCTTGAGGGAACCTGGCAACCATATGCCCCCCCTTTTATTGCTGCCTTGCCCCTTGCAATATTCCTATCAGCAAAGAAGCATCAAGGTGATGATAATCACACTTCCCCTCCAGGAAACCCCCACCACCACTTACTCTCCAGCTGAGCCGTAGTTAAAGAGGCAACATCTATGATATCACCCTCACCCCCAAAACCACCCATTAGAAGACTGAATGGAATTTAACTCTGCCTCCTGAAGGCAGAGCATAGTTCCGGCCTCCTTCCCAGGTTGGCTGCTAGTGAAGCTTCCAGGCGGAGGCACTGCCTACAGCCACCCTGCCATTTCCCCTTTAAGTTGGAGCAAGGGAGGTTTTTCCTTTGCTCCATTTAAAGGATAAATCCCCTGGAAATCCACATCACATGGAGTCTCCCTAAAAACATACGGGCATCCTGCTGGCCACCTGTATGTAACAACTAAACAGCAACATTCAGCCTTGCTGTGGAACACAGCATCTTTGGGTCATGTGCTGTTTCATCGGGTGGGTATTACACACAGGAACACATTTGGAAGTAAGTTTTAGTGGCCTCTGAAGTGCTACTAACCAGCACTCAGACTCATGCCTGACCAGAGACACCTGGCTATGCAAGGTAGATAATCCAATGAGGTACATTTTTCAGGAATATCCTGTAACAGGAGCACAAGTCTGCCCATAATTTCCCTCTCCCAAGGACTTTATATGAGACTAGGAAAAAGGCTCGTTGTGGAAATAAATACAACGAGCTCTAGAAAGCTGCTCTGGGCGGGTGCTCCAGCCTTGAACACTCAGTGTCAATTTGCTGTGGTGACCTCAGCAGGGTATAATGACACTGAGTCCACCATTTTCTCCAGAGGAACTGATCTCTGCTACCTAAAGAACAGTTGTAATTTTGAGTGATCTCCAGCCCTCACCTGGAGATTGGCAACCATGGTTCCCCAGAAGGGAATGGTTGGTTTGGAGGGTGGAGTATGGCTTTGTACCTGTCCGAGGTCCCACGCCTCCTGAAACCTCACCCTCTCCAGGCTCCATCCCTCACATCTCCAGGAATTTCCCATTTGGAGTTGGCAACCCTGTCTCCTTCTCAGCCAATCATCAACCTACCTTTATTTCCCCCTCACTCTTCAGCTTTCCACCCTCCACACACCTGCAGCCTCTCCCGTGCGCTAAAGCCCTGACTGCTACATCACATTGGCTGTCATACCACCTCAGCAGCATATAAGGATACAGAGCCCACCATTTTCTCCAGGGGTACTGATCTCTGCCATCTGGAAAGCAGTTGTAATTCTGAGTGATCTCCAGCCCTCACCTGGAGATTGGACACATTTTACCTCAGAACAGCAAACTGTTTAGAATGTTGGAGGCGAGACTCAAGCAATGCAGCCAGTGGATAGGGACAGATTCTGAGTGACACACCTGGGCACCAACGGAGCGTGTGGAATGTTCTAGAGAAGTGCCACTACCATTTGGCTTTTATATATAAGGGAGAAGATTTATTAGTTGATTAACAGGACATAGAAAAGGCATGTGCATTCCCCAAGACTACAGCCGAATTCAAATTAAAATGGCTGACAAACCTTGTATCTTAAACATCAAACTCCCATAGATAAGTTTTAGATTTGGTTTTGATGCAAGGCTGCATCTAGTATAAGATATTCAGAACGCTATCATTTTGAGGTGGGTGGGATCTCTAGCTAGTCTGTAAACTATACATGGTTGCATGGTCGAGACTCTGCTGAGTGCTTTGCTGGCCATGTGCCCTGCTTGGAGGCAAAACATTTTTAAAAAAAGATCAGACAGAACCAGGGCTCATTTAGGTCCTTGATAATCCAGGCTGGGCTTTGAAGGGCACTGCAGCACAAAAGAAGGGCACTGCAGCACCGTGCATGGATATATAGCAAGGGGCAGGAGGAAGGAAATTGGAGGGCAGGCTTAGATCATGCAGTGGAAACTCTTTTGCAAAGCTGCTAATTGGTATTAATTACCAAAGAATGCACTGTATTTGCCTGGCTTTTCCAGAGTTCCTTCCACAACGATGCATAGCTACAGGATTTCCTGAATAGTGGGGGATCATCCACTCTGTTTTGTCTTGTTTCTTCCCACTGCCTCTATCCCAGTCATGACATCTCCGAAATCATGTCAGTTTTTATGAAAAAGCTCCCTTAAAATCTCTCAAATTGGTCTGATTTCAGAGTTATGGATAGCTGCATGATGTTGTTTCTTCTGTAGTATAGAAGACATATGTAACTGATAGCGCTGTGTTATGTAAAATTCAGAATTATAAACATACGTTAGGGTGGGTATGACAAGATCTTTCATGGGCAAAGTTCTGTAGGAACTTAATATGAGGATTGTGCAAATCTCACAGCAACAATGCCTTGTAATTGAAACATTTCCTTGTGGCATGTTTCTGTATTTACTAATTTATTTCCAAGTTTCTGAATTCCAAGTAGTGCCTTGGTTCATTAAATTCCTGTTAATCTGGTCCACAAATGTAAATCTTAAAAACTCTATTTGGGGGAGAAGTGTTCTTTTGTGCCTTTGTGGGATGACAGGTAATTCTGTGAAAACGTGGATTCTCTTCTTATGCATAGTCTAAATCAGGAAAGAAAGGAGGTGGAGCATTTGATTTGTAGAAGCCTGATTTGTCTGGAAATGTTGCATTCATAAAATACCTGCTGTTACAAAACAGGGATGTTTCCAAACATTATCACCATCTGAACTTCATCCCTGATTTAGGGTCTGGTCCTGTATATGGAACAATGCTGATGAGTTAGTTTCTTGCCACTCTTTCAGTTCACATTTCCAGAATTTATAAAGACCAATGGTTGTTTGTGCGCAGTTAGGTCTTGCAGCAGCTTTTTGTTCCAACCAGTTGTTGACGTTAATTTATTACTTTGCAAGTAAACCATCTAGATGAATGATTGTGCATATTAAAATGCTGATTATGAATTGGAGCTGAGGAAATGTACCCACCCCCTTTAAAAATTAAAAAAGCCTCTGTGCTTTCTGATTATTTGCAGGTGAACTGCCAAACCATAATCCTCTCTTAAATCACCAATTACAGTTAACCCCTTTTTAATGATCTCAGTAAGGGGAAAATGATTTCTCCCCTCACAAGCTAGATGAAATTCAGTACTGGGTTTGGTCCTGCCACCAGGGATTTGTAGGGCAGTGCTAAAAGCATATTCTTGGAAAGTAGAGCCTCCACCAATTAGCAGTTTGTCTTCCTGCCAATTGCAAGGGAGGCAAGGTCTTCATGGCACTGGAGGTGGGGAGGCAAACAAGAAAACCGCAGACAAGAAGGGCAGAGCTTTGAAGCAGCAGAAGCTAGCACCTGGCCTTTCAACTTCCTCTGCTCCTTCTACATTAGGTCATGATGGAAGAGGCAGGGAGATTGGCACATCTAGGGTTGCCAGCCTCCAGGTGAGGCCTGGAAATCTCCAAGAATTACAACTGATCTTCAAAGTACAGAGATAAGACTCCTTGGAGAAAATTGCTGCTTTGGAGGGTGGACTGTATGACATTATACTCTGGCATTACACTTGGGGGGGCCTGCATGGGCAGCACAGCTCACTTCATTATTGGTATCCTTTGAATTGACTATTCAGAAGAGGGGTGAAACCTTAGATCAGAACCTCCCTTATCATCTGACAAAACCATAGTAAATGTTGGAGAAAAGGGAGTAATACTGAACCTCTTCTCCATTTTCAAGCACAGCTGTTCTTTATTGAGGTTGAATGGCAAACTCTGCAATCCTTTGGATGCAGCCCCCAGGTGGTTGTCTACTTTTCTGGCTATGTGGAAGTCTAATATCTGGGTCTATATAGTAACAATTTGTGGAAAGCCCATTGTGCATGGTGCAAACATCTGGGAAATCCCATTCTTGAAGCCACAGTGACATTTTACTTTTCATCACAGTGGCCTGGACAACGATCTCTGCCCACACATGCTGAGGAGGAAGGTGTCAGCTGTTACAGACATTTTATGAGATCACGGAGCTGCATTTTTTTTTCTTCCCACCCTCTGGTCAGGAAATTACTGTGTGCCACTTTATTGATCTCCTCTCCTGCTGTTGAAGTGCCATTATGGGATCTAAGTGTGTTCTACAAGTGCTTCCTCATCTGCCTTTTAGGCCTCTCAGTGCACGATCTGAGAAGGCTCTAAGCCTCAAGATTGTTTTCTTGGTAGCCATAACATCTGCCAGCTCAGTGTCATGTTCATGAAAAAAAAGCTATGTAGTGTTCAGAACGATAGTTATCTTCTGGCCAGATCCTCTCATATATATATATATATGATTCCTCTAACAGTAACAGCATATATATATATGATTCCTCTAACAGTACAAGATTTAGAGACTCCTCTAACAGTACAGGTTTTTGTTTCTTGTAACAATAAGTGTTCCTCCACCACACTGTCAGTGAGAGTGCATTGTCCTTGAATATATCATATCAGATTTACATGTTCCAAATGGCTTTCCTGGTTAGGGACAGAGTTGCCTTCACAGCTTTCAGTAAAAGTGCTCCCCTTGAAGAAAAAGGTAGATTAGTCTGTGTGGGCCTCCATTCAGAGGGCATAAGGTTGGCACATGCCTCCATTGAGGCAACCAAGAAGTCCTCAAGTCCCAGGGCTTGTTAACTACCAGAGTATTTGCGCTTGGAATAGCCTTCCCCCATAGTACTCCTTTTTAAAAAATATTGGTGTAGACTTCCTTCCTACTTACAACAAGGGGAGAAAAAGACCTCCTTACCTAGTAAATTCTCAGAAGCAAGAGAACCTTGTTTAATTACTTTGAACCGAAGTGCAGTCAGTTACAGTCTTGGTATATAATAGAGAGCCCCCATTCCTATTTGTTCTGCAGTTCACAGAAAAGTCAAATACTTTCTAGTGCTCTTGCCAGTTCACACAGAGTGATAGCAAGGCTTGATGGGTTTCACTGCTACCAAGCACTGAGAGTGTGTACCTAGAGGCACTGAAATTCTCAAGCAGGTAAACTGATAAGAAAAGGGTACCTCCAAAACTGAAAGTTTGAACTCTGATGCTTTAGCAAATGTAGTTCTGGAACAGAGCTAGAACAAAAAACTGCTGGGGGGGGCCTTTAACAAAATATACCACCCCAAATGATTTAATGTGCTGAGGAGACAGAGCCAATGGAGTTTATGTCCGCCCCAATCAAGAACCAGGTGCCTAGTTAAATGCTTCTTATCAGCAGCTCTCAAAAATATTCTGAGCTGACTGCCAAATTGCTCCTCTTTTTTCTATTTTATATTCTGTTTTCTTACTGGACCCTCTGACGTAGTATTGCTCAGTGCATTGGGCAACCATGTAAATGCCTGAATTTCAAATGCTATAGTAATGTTCTTAGCAAAATGTCTGAAATTATGAAATGTGGTATCAGCAAAGAATTTTTGGGTTTGGCAAAAGAATATTCTTCAGTTCCCCCCCCCAAAAAAACCTTTGCTCTTGTTTTCACCTTGCCATTTGGCACCTCTTAGAAGTCTTTCAAGGACTTTTCAGAAATTTAAAGTCTACTTTTTGTATCTACACACAGAAGCAAACATATAGAAACTCTTTTAATACCCAACTGATTTTTAAAAATTATTTTCACAGCTCACCATTTCGAAAAGCCAGAGCTTTATATGCATGTAAAGCGGAACATGACTCAGAGCTCTCCTTCACTGCGGGCACAATATTTGATAATGGTGAGTAGTATTCAAGGGTGGGGACTCCCAACAAAATATAGAAGAAGCATTTTGCATAAGAAGCATTGGACTGATTTTGCTGAAGGCTTGTGCTTTCCACTGAGTAGAATAATCTATAACTCCCATCGCCATTCAGACTTAATCATAAAATAGTGCTGAGCATGCTGACTCTCCTGGAAAACCTCAGTGCACCAAAATTCTGTGCTCTGAATTTTCAAACTGAAGCTTTAGATTATGAAAACCAAACTATACATTGTGCACAAATGTAACATTTAGGGTTGCAAACAGAGTTGCCAACCCCCAGGGGGCACCTGGAGATCTCCTGCTATTATAGTTGATCTCCAGATAACCAAGGTCAGTTCACCTGGAGAAAATGGCTGCTTTGAAGGTTAGACTTTATGGCATTATACTATCCTGAGGACCCTCCCCAGGCTCCATCCCCAAAATCTCCAGGTATTTCCCAACCCAGAGCTGGCAACTCTAGTTGCAAGGGCAAGCGCTCATTTGACATCTGGTGGACGGAAAGCCTCAGGGAGTTATCTTAAATGGAGAAATGGAGGTGGAAATTCACTTAGTTTCATATATTTAGCATAAGCCTTTCCCAGCTGCTAAATTCATTGTTCAGATTATATTGAAAGGTTTTCAGATCAGTCAGGTGGATAATGAATCAACAGACAGAGATGGCAGGAACTCTGAGAAGTCATTCAGAGGCTCACATGGGTTGGTGAGCAGTACTTTGTCTCTCCATGCCTGTATTGTGTCCGTCGGACTGGCTTACCACACTTGTCAAAAGTTGCCATAAACAGAGATTGTACCACTAGAGGGTGACTGTAACTGTGGGCTTTATCGGGGTTTGGTAAAGTACAGATTAAGCGAGTGAGAAGTAACTATAAAGCCCTTGAGTGCCAGGACCTCTAGGCTGGGGAGAAAGCCTGTTTCCTGCTTCATCAAAGAGAAGATATTGTGAGGTGGAGCAATAAAGGTACTGATAGAATCCTCAGTGCTCTTTGTTAATTAAGAAGATGCTTTCCCCTGTTTCTTGAACACATAAGGAAGCAGAACAGGAGCAAGAGGGTGATCAACATAAACAGATGAAAATTGGTGGGTCTTTGCCCAGAGGCCATTGGGATAATATTCCTTGAATATGGCACACTCTTTAATAAAATACACTGCAACCAGTGAGAGGCAGAAAAGGGAATGAAAATTGACATTTTGTTTAGTTATGAAATCAATCTTTAGTTATGAAGTCAAAAAACTAAAAAGTGATATACTGGTACTTAACAACAGAGAAATCATGAAAAAAAATCCACGTTGTCTAATTTGGTTTCAGGTTTGTATTTTGGTGTGGGGTTTTGTTGTTTTTGTTGTTGTTTTTGCAGTGCTTGCTATATTGACTGTACTGTAATCCTGTGCATAATAGCCAGCAAGTAAAATAAGCTATGTAAGTCTGCTTCACATTAATCAGACTAGGGGTAGAACTTCCATAATCCTTTTTGCTGAGTTTGCTTGTTTGTTTGTTTACAAATTGCAGCATGATCTGCCATTTCAAGGGAGATACTGGAGGGAGGGCAGAAAGGAAGGTTACTTAACTTCCCACCTACCTTTCATCCTGTTTCCCATCAAAACTCACCATCCCCCACTTGTGTTTACTTGCACAGGAAAAATGTATGGACACGTGATCCATGTATAGAGTTCCGTTGCCTGCATAATTACAAAGACATCAGTCCAGGACTTTGACTTTACTACCCGGCTGAGAGCAGCCACAGCAGTACTTGTTTGTACACTTCCTTGCAGTCTGTATTTCTTTTATAAGGAACAGCATTGTAAGTACTGTGGAAAGATGGGGCGAATAACAGCCCTTTAAGCATTCTGTGGTAAATGGTAGAGGCACAAGGTCTGTTTGCCCATGCAGCCTATACCTCTGTATTCCATGCTTACTCACCCTTGCTACAAGGAAGTCAAAGGGGTGCACATGGATTACCCCCTCACCAGTGTTGTCCCCACAGCAACCATGTAAATTAGGCTGAGATGGAGTGACTCGGCCATTGTCATCCAGTAGTCTTTACAGGTGAGTCGGGGATTAGAACATAGGTCTTCACAATCCTAGTCTGGCCCACTGCTTCACTATATTGTTACATATTTTAAAAGTACTGTGAAATTCCTAGTTGTATTTCTGTGTCCTGTGCAAAAAAAATATGATTTTCTGTGGATACCATCTATCTAAATAAAACTGGGACAGTTGGAACACTTCATCTGCAAGGTTTGAAGATGGGTATAAGCAAAAGATGGCAGTACAGATTTTGCAAACCTTCCCAGTACTTTTTTGGACTGAGCAAAGAAGACCGACCTTCCTTCCTTCCTTCTCAGGTGAAACGCATGAAGCTGCCTTATACTGAGTCAAACCATTAGTTTCTCAAGCTCAGTATTGTCTATGGTGACTGGTAGCAGCTTTCCAGGATCTCAGGTCATTCACATCACCTATTACCTAATCCTTGTCACTGGATATGCCAGGAATGGTACGGAGGACCTGCTGCATACAAACTCAGAGCATATCCTCTGCTGCTGAGCCTGCTTTCCACAGCCTGCCATCTGATCCCATTAAGATGGTCTGATTTTTCCTAGAGCTGCTTCCCACGTCTTAACAACTCTGTAGGGGGTCTATATATTTTTTTAAAACGTAATTATATTTTACTGACTTCTATATCCTGCTGTATCTTCTTCACATTCATTTTCTGCTGCAGCTAGGAGCAATTAAGGACTCTTAAAAATACTAAATCCATCTGTTTCTTCCTCAGTAAATGAGTATTTGTCCTACAAAATTCCTGATCGCTGACAATATTTGGCTGTGCACTTCCCTCATTTCTTATTGTAAAAAAATGTTTTAGTTAGATATGCATGATCATTCTTGCTAAACTTATGTGTAGCCTTTGTTCCTGTCAAATATTGTACTATTTGACAGGACTTCAGTGGAGATGTTGGAACTTTCTTGCTGGCACTGCAACTTGTGATTTTGAGAGCATCGTTGGCAGCACAAAGCGGTTAACAGGGTCTCCTCCAGAATGGTCAAAGGCAGGTGTGAGAATGGAAATCTATCCATTGGGTTGCCCCTTAGTTATTTTGGACTGGGCCAAAATTTAGCCACCCTATTCAAAATTGTAGGTGCGATGATAACTTCAACAACATTTTGGTAAGAGAATAGTTACTGGTTGCAGCAGAGAAAGGATTTAGAGACTGTAATATAAGTGTTATCTATAAATCAGGAGCAGCTCAGGTCTTCATAGTTACTTAAATGATTACACAGCAAGCTGGAGGAAAAATAACACAGTGATGCATTGTTGCTCTTAGTGTTGAGAACTTAGGTTTTGAAAATGGGAGCAAATAACATATCTGAATTTAGTGCACTATAATATATAAAAGAGGAATAGCAGCTGATCTCAAATTACTCTCTCAGAATGGAAAAAAAACCCTAGTTTTGTGAGGTTGAGAACTGAACGGTTTGACTAAGATGGCCTTGTTAATGTTTGTGCACCTAAGATACTGCTGAAAATATCACTTCTTTATGTGAGGAATATTTAACCAGCCAACATAGTATGTTAGTTCTGAATTAAGGTGGGAGACTTTAAAGCTGAAAATTATTGAAAAGAAGAGCTCTGTGTTGGAGTTTTTAATAGGGGTTTGATAAGTAGCCTTATAATGTGGCCACATCATAAAGAGCTCGGTGTTCTAGTCTAAAGATATTAATGACTAGCTAAGGAAATTAACTATTTTAATGTACATTACATTAAGAGTTTGGGATGAGTTGGAGGCAAGGGAAAGGTGATGGGACCCATTTATGCATTATGCTTAACATACTATTCAAAGAAAACATGTGAATGTGGGTGTTCCTGAGCCCTAGGAAACTGCAATCTATAGAAGATAATTCTTTAAAATATGCAAGGTAAGGAAATCAGGTCACTTAACAAAAGCAAAACTGAGAATGCAAAATTAGGCTGTGAATATAAAATGTTGATGGACCAACTGATTTGGAAACAATAGGCTCTGTGGGGTATGAATTAAAACAGAAATGGAACAGATGGAAAGTCAGCTAGTGCTGCATAGGAAACAGATTTAAAGAAAAGGGGGAAATTTGAACAGTTTAATAACTGCTGTACAGATTCCATGTGGGAGAAGACGTTATTAAGAGTAATGGTGATGCAATAAAAATATGATTTTTTTTCCTTCTGGTATTCATTTATCATCTGCCTGACATGCAGAACCTGAAAGTTCAGACCTGGGATTGCTATAAATTTAAGAGGAGGGTTTTTTATGTGTGACAGGACCTCTGGTAAAGGCAGACCTTGAATGCTCTCCCTAGGTAGTTTTATACTCCATTTTATATATTAAGTTTCACTACCACATATTTAGACTGGGTAACAGATAGAAACTTTTCTTCCTAAATATGTATATATGAAGCTGCTTTAGATTAAATCAGGCTATTAGTCCATCTAATATAGTGTTATCTACTCTGACTAAATTGAGGGTGGAGCTGGAATTAACAATAGCCTGATATTTTAGCATTTATTTTACTATTTTAATTTGATTTACAGCCTGTCCCCACCCCCAAGGTCTCAAAGAAGGCACTGGGTTCAATTTGCATGGTGACCTCTGGCGACTCCTACTGGCACTCGGAGGACTTTCAGAGAAGTGGCTTGATAACCTCCCTCTGGCCTCCCGGCCCTGGTATTCTCTGTAGGTCTCCCATCCAAATACTTGCTAGGGTTGGTCCTGCTGATGAGATCAGGCTTGCCTGGGCTATCCAGGTCAGGGCCAGATCGCAAATCTTTACACTAATGAAATCCCTGTCATTGCACCTTGTTCCTCCCTATCCCTGCCCATTTGACTGTTAATAATAACTCAAGTGCCACAGTGCTCCCTACAAAGTACATTGTATGATTTATTTTAGGGAGCTTGGACCAGGATCACTACGGGGGAGATACAGCAATGTCCATTTTTATCTCCACACTTTTTAAACACTTTGTCACTAGCTTATTCTGTATCTAGGAGCTGGCTTCATCATACTCTGCTATCCTTGTGGTTAATGACTTCTTGGAATTTGAATCAGTAAGGGAAGGTCTTTTCCCAAGCAAAGCATAGGAAGTCTCTTAATGAACAGGGCAGAAAAAGGATTTCTCTTAACTACTGAAGGTTAGCTTTCCAGATTTTTTTAAAAGCCCCTTCACTCCCAAGAGTGATCTTTGTATTATCAGCATAGAAACAGAAATGGCTTCTTCATAATAGTTCCTTCCTTCCTTCCTTCCTTCCTTCTCCTCCTCTTGTGGGCCAACATGTATGACTAGGCTTATATAACCCTGTTGTCATCACAGTGGCTTTCACAAACAGGAATATAATTTCCTAAAGTCTGTTAACTACATAAACATTGAACTTCAAAAAATTGTAAGGGTAGAGAAAGGAGGTCGAGCTAGAGGATTCAAAGAATTGAATGAATTGAATGAGGTGGAATTTTAGGCTAAAGAATATGCCATGTGGGAAGGAAGACAGAATTTAAATTTCAGCACAGGGGGGAAATGAGGGTGTGCATGAGGAGTATGAGAAAGTAATCTTTAGGACAAAAATGGCAGAGCTCAAGCTGGCACTTTAATCCTCAAATCCTCACCCCATATTGAAATTAAACCTGAATACCTTTATTTCTGATCAAAATTTAAGGCTGTGAGCAACTTGAAGCATGGATTCCTCTTTTACTTTTTTATATTACTCTGTTCACATATATGGCAGTTGGTAATAACAATAACTATTATTATTTTTATTTTTATCTATTTAAAACAATTATTAGCTGTCTTTCTTTTTTATGGAGCCCAAGGCAGCTTACAATATGAGTAAAATACATAAGGTACACAAAACCCAAAATTTAAAATCACAGTTTAGGACTGCTGGAAAATTAAGTTAATTAATATGGTCCTAAATAAAAGTGTCTTCAACTGCCTCCTGAAGATCGAAAGTGGAGGGAAACTGGGGAAGGAGAGAAAGAGAAGGCATGCTACCCCCCTTTGCTCCTCCCCACCCCACACACAGTTAGGTCATCTAATTAACTTCCCCACTCCCCTGGCCCCAGCTTGTCCAGAACAACCCTTCTGTTATCCTTAAAGCTAACGACTGCAGAGTCACAGTGGACCTCTAGATGTCTATTTAAATGACAAAAAGAAAAAGAACCTGTATTGTGTTATTTTATAGGGTTTATTGAAGGATCCAGCGACTTTTATCCTTAAATCAAGATACCGTAGCTTTGCCTGCAGTAGCAGGCGATAAGCCTGACCACAATCATATAACAGAATTTTCCTGCCAAAAATTCAGATGGCCTCTCACTACAGTCCTCCCCACTGTGGGGCAGTTGCTATACCCTGATCAACTCCCTCATCACAGTGGTTGGAATGAGTCCATGTTTCCCTCCTTGCATTGGGCTTCCTGAGTCAGTATGAAGTAGATCTCTGGAACAGAAGCCAGTGTGAGAGACAGTACCTCTTCACAGCTAAGGAAATCTATAGCCTCACATCCAGCCTCATCACTGGAGGGATCTCTACTCGTCCCTTGCTTATTAGGAGATAAGTTATCCCCAGCCATCAAGAATCTTGAGCTTCTTTTGACACCTTTGGCTCAAAAGTGTCCCTCAAGGGCCCACTCAGAAAGGCCTATGAGTGCCCTTGCTGGAACCAGATTGTATTCTTTGTTTCAGGAGATTCTGGAAGACCTAAAGGTCCTATTGTTTTATTAGTAAACTGTAACTTCCAACACAGTTACAGTTCTCACAGCTGTAACCTTCTCTTCAAGAGGACAGTTGAGGCAGCACTGCTGCCATCGTTCCCCACCCCCCACCCCCCGAGTTCATTCAGAGAATCAGTTACTTTTTTTTTTTTTTAGGGCAGTTATCATCTGGGTAAATTAATCACTTATTAAACACAAGTCTATGAATGGTAGACTCAAAAATATCTCTCCAGTTGTTGTATTTGCTGTGGATTTCTTCCTGGATGTGGTCCAATCCAATGCCCCCAGGCCAAGGCATCTTCAGCTGTTGCCAGCAGAAATATCTGGCTGCAGCCTTGCAACATTGATCCAGACTCCCTTACCAGGCTGTATAAAAAAACATTTTCCTTAGGAAAGATATTTGGCCAGCAGTTGAATAATATCCTCAATACTATAAAAGATAAGAAGGAATCTCTTTCAGTAGGAAACATGTAGCCTGGGCCAAACCCTTACAGCCTTGTTGTCCATACAAGCAAGCCATTTACCACATTCAAGGATTTCAAAGTTTTCAAGTTCAGGCAAAATAGCAACATACAACCTTCCACTAGGGCAGATCCTCTTTCAGGTAATATACCTCAATTTTGCCAACTGCAAGTGTGTGAAGAAGTCCCACACAAAACTATATCAAGCTCACCAGGCTGATGAAATGACGCCGTTTGCTCAAACCCTGTATTTGTGGATTCTGAAAATCAAGACTATGTCCTGATGTTCGAAGCACACTAATGGGACAGTTTTTGGACATTGCCAAGTCTTCGACTTGTAGAAAGCATGGAATCATTGTGCAAACCTCATTGCCTGTTTTTGCTCCTGTGCAATCTACAGTATTTCTTTGAAAAAAGATTGCAAGAACTGATTGCATGATTAGTGGGCAGACACTGAAAGCATACAGTGAACCATCAGCTCCCTGCTCACATCAGCAAGCAAGCATGAACTGAACTGGCAGAATAGACCTCTTTACCTTGACATCCTGCTCAAAGGACAAAAACTTCTGTGCCAGACATAGATCATGTGCAGCAATGGCAGTAGATGACCTCTCATGGATTTCATTAAAGCTACTTCTGTAAACCTTTCTGCCTTTCCCCTCATCACCAGGGCCGGCTTTATCACTAGGCCAGCTAGTGTCTGGCCTAGGGCGCAGGGCCCATCCAGGGTATCAACTGCCCTGCCGCCGCCCCCCCCCAAAGCCCCCACGGGACCCTGGGGGCGGGCGGACTGAGCATACGCTCCCTGAGAGCTGTGCATCTAAGCGCCGTCGGAGGAGGCTGCCCGCCTTCCGGCGCTTCTCAGCCTAACCGCTCACAACTTTAATGCCAGTAGCTCACAAAACAGAATTTTTGCTCACTAGTCTCCACAGCTTAGAGGAAGCATTGCTCACGGCCCTGGTATTTTTTGGAGTTCTGCCATCCAAATACTTGCCAGGTTTGGCCGTGCTTAGCTTCCATGATCTGATGAGATCAGGCTTGCCTGGGCTATTCAGGTCAGGGCTGCCTCCCTGGTCTTGAAGGGTCTGATTTCTGGTCTTGAGCATTATAAAGCTACAATTAGCTCAGAGGCTTCCACTATTCTGCTATTCCAAGACAGTCTAATTAATGGCCTTGCCTGATGTTCATATATACAGATATTTTCATCTATCTGCCTCCAAATTTGAGTCACAGCAACTGGAAGTTTCTAGTAACTCCAAGATTGTACTTTCCACTTTGCTGGGCTTCAATAAAGTTTCAGCTAACATGGTCTATGACTCTATGATTTGGAGAGCCAAATTATCTGGTGGCAAGAACAGAGCAAATTCATAAGAACATAAGAAGAGCCCTGCTGGATCAGACCAGTGGTCCATCTAGTCCAGCATCCTATCTCACACAGTGGCCAGCCAGTTCCTCTGGAGGGCCAATAACAGGACATAAAGACTGAGGTCTTCCCCTGATGTTGCCTCCTGGCACTGGGATTCAGAAGTTGACTGATTCTGAATGTGGAGGTTCCCTTTAGTCATCATGGCTAGTAGCCACTGGTAGACCTGTCTTCCATGAATTTGTCTAATCCCCTTTTAAAGCTGCATGTGCCAGTGGGCATCACTACATCCTATAGCAGTGAATTCCATACTTTGGAAAGTTGGCAAGAAAGTTTGGGAAGTAGGCAAGGATTCTCATTCGGGCCAAAGAAATCTTGGGTCCGGGCAGCAGGGCTCGGTCGCCGAAGGAGGGAGGGAGGGCTGGCCTGTCTGTCTCCCTTCGGGGAGGGGCTGCCATTCGCCTGCCCGCCGGAGCTCCCTGCACGAGTGAGCCCTACAGTGGCAGCGGTGGTGTCAGCGTCCTCGCCTTGGCTGCTGTGCCTGGCCGTGCGCTCCCCCCTACTCTCGGCACCGGGGCTGGGCGGGAGGGCACGGGACGCATGGATTGGCTGCCGGGCCGGACAGTGCTGATGGTGCCGCTGCCCGCAAAGGAGGGCTGCTCGTCCCAGCTGTCAAAGCTGGGAGGGCACGGGTGCACCACGCAGTGAGCACTGGTGAGTCTTGCAGCCTCTCTGCCCGCGCCCCCTCCCTTACCTGGCCGCTTTGGGGCACCTGGCCAGGCTCTTGTGACACCTCTGCTTGGCAGGGGCCGAGGGAGCGTGCCGGGGTCCCCTGGACAAGCTCGCCTGGAGGGGCACCACAAGCTAGCCCCGCCTAGGGCGCGAAAAAACCTCAGGCCGGCCCTGCTCATCACCACAGCCTTACTGAAGATCAAAGACATTTGGGTAAATAATAGTAGTTATGCCTCCCTGGTCTTTTTGTGAGTGTGTTTCTGTGCCTGGTGACCTCTGGTGACTCCTAAGTTCAGAGAAGTGGCTTGATAGCCTGCCTCTGCCTCTGCCTCAAGGCCAGTGTTCCCTCTAAGCTGAGTTAGTGTGAGCTAGCTCAAAGTTTTTTAGCTTCCAGCTCACACATTTTTCTCTTGGCTCAGGAAGGATGACTCCAGAGCAAACTAATTTATGCAGGAGCTAAATCATTCGCTCACAACTTTAATGCCAGTAGCTCACAAAACAGAATTTTTGCTCACTAGTCTCCACAGCTTAGAGGAAGCATTGCTCATGGCCCTGGTATTTTTTGGAGTTCTGCCATCCAAATACTTGCCAGGTTTGGCCGTGCTTAGCTTCCATGATCTGATGAGATCAGGCTTGCCTGGGCTATTCAGGTCAGGGCTGCCTCCCTGGTCTTGAAGGGTCTGATTTCTGGTCTTGAGCATTATAAAGCTACAATTAGCTCAGAGGCTTCCACTATTCTGCTATTCCAAGACAGTCTAATTAATGGCCTTGCCTGATGTTCATATATACAGATATTTTCATCTATCTGCCTCCAAATTTGAGTCACAGCAACTGGAAGTTTCTAGTAACTCCAAGATTGTACTTTCCACTTTGCTGGGCTTCAATAAAGTTTCAGCTAACATGGTCTATGACTCTATGATTTGGAGAGCCAAATTATCTGGTGGCAAGAACAGAGCAAATTCATAAGAACATAAGAAGAGCCCTGCTGGATCAGACCAGTGGTCCATCTAGTCCAGCATCCTATCTCACACAGTGGCCAGCCAGTTCCTCTGGAGGGCCAATAACAGGACATAAAGACTGAGGTCTTCCCCTGATGTTGCCTCCTGGCACTGGGATTCAGAAGTTGACTGATTCTGAATGTGGAGGTTCCCTTTAGTCATCATGGCTAGTAGCCACTGGTAGACCTATCTTCCATGAATTTGTCTAATCCCCTTTTAAAGCTGCATGTGCCAGTGGGCATCACTACATCCTATAGCAGTGAATTCCATACTTTGGAAAGTTGGCAAGAAAGTTTGGGAAGTAGGCAAGGATTCTCATTCGAGCCAAAGAAATGGGATAGATCTTCTAGTGAGAGGAGAATTTCCCTACCCAGTCAAACAGGGAGTTAGCTCTGAAGAGTGCAGAGATCTAGTGTGGTTAGAAACTGCCTTTAGAGACCTTAAGAGTCAGCTAAAAACTCAAGATGAGTACAAAAGCCTCTCAACATAAAGATTTTAAGTAACTGTGAATAGCTTAAGAAACTCTCATTAGCCTGAAATACAAGAACTACTCTGTGCATGTACTGGTTTTACCTCAGAGTTATCTAGAGTTACCTCAGTACTTTCAACCCCTGATTTCACCTGAACTTTCCCCTCTATGTTGAATAAAATATTTTGTTAATTTTGAATTTCAAAATGTCTCAAGTGCCATTTCCAGTGGTTTAAGTTAAAGGGTGATCCCGACCCTTCCCTCAGATTCCTGGGCTGAGGGCTGCTCAGTCAGAAAGGGAAAGAAAAATGGAGGGAAAATCTTGCCTCTGAAAGGGAGGGAAGTGGACAGGGCCATCATATTTACAAAAGCAGTTCCCAAACTTTTCCCAAGTCCAAATATACTTGTTATGGTGATCCATCCAAAGTTGGCCCAAGGGTTTTTTTTTTTTTTTGCATCCTAGGCAAACTATGACCTTGGTATCCATCAATTTCAGCATTCCATTTTCAACAGTGACTAATGAGATTGAGAAACCAGTAAACATCGCACAAGCTAGTGTTATTCTGACATATGCAATCTTTGCATATGGAGGTTACATTCCAGCCTTTGACCACCCTCTTCTTCTCCATTACTCCCTCTAATCCCCCCTAAAATTCTAAGGAACTCAGTCTAGTAACCATCAGCACACGTTTTACTTGATCAACATGTAAATGCAATGAAGAAACAATATCAACTACTGTATGACATGGAAGATATTGTTTCCAGGGTCAGATCTTCGTTTCCAAAATACAAAATAGAGCAATGGAAAGGACAGGGGCAGCCATTAGGAAGGGCTGGCCTGTGACCCAATTTCAAAGGCTTTGTGACCCACTTCTGGGTCCCAACCCACAGGTTTGGAAACACTGCTTTACCATATAGACCTGCCCAGTAAGCTAATCGCGTCCTTAATGAGGTAGGAAATGAAGTCTGGCATCCCCATCAGAGTAATTCTAGTACCTGAAAATCTGGTTCCCATGACTAACAGAGAAGGGCACCGATTTTAAATATAAAAGGCTCCCTTTTAGGCAGCATTTTAGGTTCCGTTTCTTTTTTCCAGTCATGGTTCAGTTTTTCAGTCATGGAAAAGCATGGACTGCTTTTCCATTACTGGTACTTTAGATTCAATCTCACCCCAGGATTGTTCCTCCCCCAATACAATGCATTACAAGGTTCAGTTGATTCAATTCCACACTCAAAACTGTTACTCCATCACCAGTATTTCAGGAACGTCCCTCTGCAACCCCCCCCCCCATTGTGGTTATGCTTTAGACAAGGCAACATATGAACCTTTTCTACTGTATTCACTCTCAGCTTGGCTCACCCTCAACTCTGGACTGCTTGCTTATTTTCTCCCTCTGAACCACGCCAGCAAAGTGTGTGTGGGGGGGAGATCTTTCAAAATCCATTTAAAGAGTATGTTCCCTTTAAATGGGTTTTGAGTCAGGCGCCATGCTGGAGTGAAGGCCAAGTGGCAAATTCCCTGCTTGGCCTCCACTCCTGTGTGACACCCACTTGCAAAACACATTTAAAAGAGAATGCTTGCAATGTTAGGATGAAATAGATTTAAGCCATTTCAGAGATCCCTCTCGCTTCCCATCATGAACCCCATGAATCTCCAAAACCACATTGGCAGTCCTGGGAGATACGTATAGGGATGGGCATGAACTGAGGCTTGCAAACCATGACCTGGCCCAATTTGTGATGAATTTAGGCTTGTGATTCAGTTCATGCTCAACCATACCTGTAATACTCATTTTCCTCTACATCTTCAGCTTTCTTTTGGGGACACCACATTCACCATCCATGGGTGGGGTTCACTTGGACCAATTGTGGATGGACTTGTCCACCTAAGAGGGACCAGTTTCATGAGGCATAGTTTTAACTGCTCTTTGTTGAACTTTCAGATTTCTACATTTGATTGTATTTTCATTGTATTTCCTGAATGATATTTTATCACAGCATATTGCATTTCTGTAATATGTTTTCTTCTCCTTAACCTTTCTGTCTATCACTGTATTCAATAAAGATCAAATTCAGATAAATTGAAAGCCTGCAGATTTCCCCAAGTATTGCTTCAAAGTTACACCTGTGTATACACAGACTTGGAAGTCCCATACCAGGGTTAGGAGGTGTATATGTAAAGGCATTATAAGTCACTCTTAGGTCTCCCCCCACTGCCAGATCCTTGAGTGTCATGCCCTCCTGTCACTGCCAAAAATGCCTTCTGGGGAGTCAGAGATCGCAGCAGGAGTAGGGAATCAGCAAAAATCTTCCCCTAGATTCAAACCACTGCTTCCATAGGTTATCAGTGTTTTCCCCATCTTTTTGACCTAATCCCTCCCACTTGGGGAAAACAATGGGCAATTCGGCATCTAGCATTTGCTCCACATTTTCTCAACTGGGAGGAAAAAGTGCAGCTCAAAACCACATCCAGGGCCAGTGTTCCCTCTAAGCTGAGTTAGTGTGAGCTAGCTCACAGTTTTGTAGCCTCCGGCTACATTTTTGTCTCAGCTCAGGAAGGAGGGCTCCAGAGCAAAGTAATTGATGCAGTAGCCAAATCGCTTGCTCACAACTTTAATGCCGGTAGCTCACAAAGTAGAATTTTTGCTCACAAGACTCCCGAGCTTAGAGGGAACATTGCTCAGGGCAACGCTGTACTGACTGCAAAGTCACCCCTGAATGGCCATAAAATGGCCATAAATCTATGCAGAAGGTACCATAAAACCCGATAATCAAAATAAGTCAAAGTGGCATGCGGTGTGGATGGTTCAGTAAAATCCGAAGATCAAAGGAAGTGACAGCAGCATGCGGTGCAGAGGGGAATTTCTGTTCCAACGTGGGTTTCGTAAAACAATGGAGGGAAAGCCAGTGCGGAAAGCTTTGCATTTCTACTTGGATGCAATGTAACACTTAAGAAATCTTTGTTTCGTTTAAGGATTCCTCTAGGATGAAGATAGTCATTAGTACAACATTATCTAGGTGTCAAAAAGAGCTCATGCCACTAGCTTACAAATCTCTGGACAGAGAATCTTTACAACGCATTAGGTTTTCTGGGAATAACAAACAGACCTTTGGAGCTGAGCTCAAGTTGAGCTCACTTATATAGCAGTTCAGTGTGCCCATAAGGCACTATAAAATTAATGCATGGTTGTATAAATAAAAGCTGGCACTGGGAGACTGAATTTTTGAGGATATGTGTTACCTATGATGGAACGTTTCTTGTATATTCCAGTGAGCAGACTGCTGTACAAAAGGGATTTGGCTTTACCTGCTATTTTCTGTTTTTCAGGTAGTTTGGGGGCAGTCTGCCCCATACTTCAGTAGTGTCCTTTTCTGTTGTCAGGTTTAGGAATAGGATTTGAAACCCCTGACCTGCCTTCTCATCTGTTTCTTGATTCATAGTGATGCAGTAATTCAATACATGTGCTAAATTGGATTGGAGCAAACTTGAAGAACTGTAATGTTGAAGCATTGTCTGGGTATGTTAGAGGCTGCTCCTTTTAGAGAAAGACTTAACTGGAGGAGAAAGTGCTGTCTGTAGCCATAAAGAGGGGCAATTCCATTGGTTAAATTGTCCAACAACCACCACCAAGAAATGGAAATGTACAGGAAAAACAAAACTCCTAGTTTTAGAATTCAGATTTATACATTGATAATTTGTATTTTTCCCTTCCAGTTCATCCTTCTCAAGAGCCTGGCTGGTTGGAAGGAACTCTGAATGGAAAAACGGGATTGATTCCGGAGAACTATGTGGAGTTTCTATAACTGTGGACTCATTCATACACAACATTGCTGAGCTTTACATGGTATCCATGACAACTGCTGATTAGTGTATTGTAGATCATTTGCTGTTTGCCACTGTGAAAAGCAAGGTGAAGGATTCCTATACCTGTTCAGAAGAACATTTATGTAAATAATAATTGTATGTGTCTCCTTATGTAATGTTTTGTTTGTGCAAAGACACTGCAGAAAATGGCAAGGAGCAAATTAATGGGGAAGCTTGGAGGGGGTCTTTCAACTGTTCCAGGAAAACTGTCTTTGAATTTTCTAAGTCATGTTTTGTTCTGGTTCTGAAGGGTATGGTATGAACACTGAGTGAACATGGCTTAAAATCTTTCAGGGCCACTTACTATTTAACTGGATCCACTTGCAAAAAAAAATATCAAAAAACCAGCAACAACAAAACGATTGCAGGACTGGCTCCATACCAGTTGGCATCCAGGCAAGGAGAAAAGAGCAAAAGCTTTCCTCTGGGCTGGCAAAAATAAACATTTGATTGCTAAGAGGAAAGCATGTCTGTTCCTTTTATCTTTAGCAGGTGAAAGTAATGTTTATGTGCATCAAGACACTAATGGCTTATTGCTACAGACACTAGGCAACCTTGACAGAATTCAGTCCATTCTCAGCACATAAATAATTCCTGTAAAGAGAATTGCTTCAGCACCTACACAAAAAAGGCAGTTGTTGCATTACAGTAATGCTTTAAACTTTTTAATGCCCCAAAGTTGAATGGTTTCCACAGTGTGTGTAGCAATTATGAAATGTCTGGTCCCAATTAGTCATTAGCAATATGAAGGAACAAATGGACCAAACATCATAATATATTTTTTTGAAGTTTAGAAGGTTTCTGAGGAAAACATCTACAGCCTCTGCCAACAAGTGTTTCCTTGTAGGGGGATGGGAGAATGCACAAGATTGCAGCTTCTATAGAATAGCTCACCATCTGAGTGACTTACCAGCACAAATTTTAGAAACAAGCACCTGCAATTTATTAGATGCACATTTTGTCATTTTTTGTGCATGGGCTACTTTTGTAATTTGTAACGGCTGCTTTCCAAGATGGTGCCCTCTGCTTGCTTTGTACCTTGCTATTGTTGTCAAGTGTGTAGTAATCGTTCTAATGCAGTCAGCTTCCTTCACATCTTATGTTTGTTGTTTAGCCAAGTGAAAACTTTAAAACACACACATACACACAAAGTATTAGGATTTGTGATCCTTTTCACCATTAATGATGCCTTTCATTTATGCCTTTTCAGTGGATGGGGGGAGCCAGTTCATCCTTGAGATGATGATGAGACCCACCCAATGTGTTTGTATGCTCTTTCACAAAGTTGTAGATCTGATATTTAAAGAAAACTGCATGATCTGAAAGCCAGTCTTCCAGATGTCATGTAGTATTTTTGTGTCCAGTCAGAATAATATTAATCTACCTGCAGAAATAGCTATGGGTACTTCCTGGTGGACATTGTTCAGTTTTACCTAGCTGTGGCATTATCATGTTTTAGTGGTCATAGACCATTTTTTTCTGCTTTAAAAATGTACTTTTTAATTTAATCTTAAATTCTTGAGTGGTCACATTGCTGTATGTTTCACTGATAGATTGAACATTGAGCTGTAAATATGATGATCTGAAATATTGTGAGGTAAAGGTTTTTATATATCCTGGTTTTTAACAAAGATGTAATAAAGTAGACATGCAGTGTTCATTTGAAACCTGTTTAACAGGAGATTCAAAAGCAAGCACAAATATACACCCTAACTTAACCTTTTCTGCTCCTCTTCATTTTGACTCCACTTCTGAAGGAAAACAGCAGGTATGTCCTTCTGCAGTTGCTAAACTCAAGGTGGGGGCTGGGGTTCTTCTGGAATTATAACTGAGCTCTGGAGTCCAGACTACATAAAACAGTTCCCTTGGAAGAAATGGCAGCTTTGGAGGGTGGACTCTATTGAATCAAATCCCTGTGAGTTCCCTCTCCTCCCCAAATTTCTCCCTCTGAAAGCTCCCCCTCCACATCTTAAGAACTTCCCAGCCTGGAGTTGGCAACTCAATATTATGTATTGTTAATTTTAAAGTTTTGATGTTTACTGAATGAATACACACATTGTATGCAGGATTCATCTCTTTTTTAAGATCTGAGGGTGTTGCTATTTTTGGATCATACAAAAATATACGTTGTTCATTTTCCAATTCATGAATGTCTTCCTTTTCTTCTCATAAGACAGTGGGACTCTTTTCTCAAAACTCAATGTGTGGATTTTCGTAAACAATTGGAGGGGTGGGATATCTTCTGTTTTTCGTTCCTAGAAAGCCAAGCCACTTTATGGACCAGTTTATTTATTTATAACTTTTTATTTATAAATTTTCAATTACAATACAATAAGTTTTAATATCTATAACAATAACAAAGTACAAGACATGTTACTTAAAGATACACACTTTTACAATAATAAACATCTACATTCTTAAAACTGACTTATAAAAATGTTAGAATAATGCTATATGTCTGTAATGATCTGAGATTTCTATGTCTTGTGATTCGATTTCCACTACATAATCTAAGAAAGGTGACCATTTCTCCCAAAATTTAGATTGAAGAAGCTGAGATTGAGATATGTGATTTTTTTTTCAGATATCTTATCCATAAGGATATGGTCCCAGATTTTCCCATACCATTGAGTTATCGTTGGAGTTGTACTACTCTTCCAATATAATGCAATCAAAGATTTAGCCACTGAGAGTAAAACTGCTATAAGGTTTTTCCTTATTATTGGAATGTTCCAATTCTCCCACAAATTTTACAGTTCGTGATTAACTCAATCTGTATAAAAAAAATTCCCAAAAGTTAAAATGTGGGAAATCAAATGAAACATAATCTAATAAATGTTCATAATTTAACCATTAACCAGTTTATGAATAGTGGCGTTGCATCAGATGTCACTGAGTGGAGGCCAGCTAAAGGCCTCTCAGTTTCTTGGGTTGTCATCCCACAAGGAAACTACCCTTTGCTTGGTTTTCTCTCCTGAAAATGGATTATCGTTAAAAAGAAGAGGAACAACCAGCCAACAGAAGTCTTTTTTAAATAATGGAAAGACTTCCTACTTGTTAAGGTTTTTCCAGCCACAACATTTTGAACCTTGTAACCTCCTTCTGTTACTCATGAATATTAAACCACAGTGAATGGGACAGAATTCACTTCAAATTATGCAGAGATTTGGCATATCTGAGACACAGGGAACCCAAGAAAAATTACTGTGACTGTACCGCTTCACATTGAATGACCCACTTATGTTTTAAAAAAATCAGTGCAAGTGAAAAATATTGCATCCATATGACAGAATCTAGTCCAACTTTAAAATATTTAAACCACTAGTTCGTTTGCTTACTTTCAGGGAGATCTGTTTTAATAAAGGGAAGAACTCAAAAGTGTAAGCTACTCTCACATCTGCAATCTAAAGTTCATTCTGCTATTTTAGAACTGGGCCAGCTCATTCTGATGCATCATAGCCTGGTGTGATAGAATACTAGATAGTAAAATGTACTTTACCATTCCATTTATTCATTGTATGGCAGAGCTGCACACAGGAAGCTTACAATAATATAAAATATGTAACCAGGTTGATACAATGGGTATGCAGACTGACTGGGCAATCCCCCTAAATATTAATGTCTACATTTTCAATCCACTCAATTACAGCTGGGGAGAGTTCAAAAAGCCTCATCACATCTCCCTGGAAAGCACAACTCTTCGATTTTTGTGACAGATTGAAAATAGTTTGACAAGCTGCACCATTCAGGTCCTGGTATTTTGACCCATTTAAACAACAGGTCTGCACAACTGCCAAAGTCTATTAATATTGTCTGGTGGTCCAGTTAGTGGGACAGTCCTTCCTTATGGGAATAGGCTCCTCCTCCTCAAGCAGGGTCAGTCTCGTTGATTGATCCATCTGGGGGAGGGACCTGTCCCCTGGGCTGTCCCCAGTCTTACTGGCCCTGCCAACGAAGTAGGATGGAACTCAGCTCACATAGAGTGAAGATCCAGTGAAAGGCCCCGGGGGACCACATCGGGCTGCAGGTGGCAGCAAAAAATCTCGGTCCTGTGGAAGGAGCCTTGATCAAGCTGCAGTCAGCAGCATTCAAGGTGGGCCGGCGGCACAGGGAGACTCCTGGTAGCCGCGGCCGTATCCACAGACTCCTTCAGGACTCTCCCCCTTCAGGCTGGAGAGTCCTCCTCTGCCTCCCCGCAGCAGGGAGAGCACAGCAGGGAATTGGTGAAGGTGTCAGGGGAACTTCCACGACCCGGAGGAGTCCCAGTGTGCGAAGCCCCCAGCGCAGAGACCAACATGACCAGGAAGACTATCCCGTGGTAAGCAACTGTCAGTCATAGGGGACAGTAGATGAACATGGGGGGGGGTGAGAGGGAACTCCCCAGCCATTTTGTTGAACCCACTCCCTAAAGGTTTCTCTTTCACTTTACCTCAGGTATCCCAATATATAAAATGGAGGACAGATCTGGAACTCCTAGTCCTCAAAGGCAAGGATCCCAGCACAGTGAACTTGAATTCCCTAGACAGTCTGTGTCTTTATCCATGCAAGATCCCCTGAATGTGAAACTAGCAGGGGAAGATGCAAAGGCCAATTTACTACAGTGGATAAAACTGGAAATGAGAAAGGAGCTCAGGGAACTGATGCAGGAGAGCAAAGAGCCTGCTAACTCTAGATCTTCTCCAAGCAGGGGCAGACAGCTTAAGAAAACCAGGAAGCGAGCTACTTCTCCCAGGGCTCCCTGTTCACCTCCCAGGTCCAAAAGAGATAGACAGGATCAGTCTCCAGTGAGAGAAGGTAGCCCTCTCTTGGATCCTTATCAGGGAGACTCTGAATCTTCCTCTGCATCATCTGATAAAGAGGAGGGCCAATTGTCTGAGGAAGAGGAATAAGTAGTACCCACCAACCAGACTAGGCTTTTCCTACAAGAACTTTATGCACGTTTGTTACCTAAGGTCCTGAGGACTTTGGAATTATCACCAAAGTCTAAGGAAAAAGAGGACCCAGACCCAGAGTTCCAAGTGGGTTCAGGGAAACTTATGCCAAAAATCTCTGTAACACAGTCTGGACTTCCACTACCGGCAGCTTTCTTTAGTATCATGAAAGTGAAATGGGAACACCCCACAAGGCCTAAGACCACTAACCAAATTTTTTCCAAGTTTTACTCCTTGATTCCAGAATCCACGAAGAGAATAAAACTACCAGTAGTCAATGATCCAGTCACCTGTTTTATGTCAAATTTTGGCCCTTCCAATGGACGCAGAAGGCTTCCCAAAAGACCAAAGCGACAGACACATTGAAAAGCACTGCACAGGGATTTTGAGGCCTCCTCTTGCTCGCTGAGGGCTTCCATGGTGGGCTCCTTGTTCACAAGAGCTGCCTACGCGTGGGCATCGGATCTAGCTTCCGCAGAGAGTGATATTCCCAAGGAGGTCAAAGATGAACTAAAAAAGATACCTCTGGCAACAGCGTTTGCAGCAGATGCCACGCTCAATGAGCTACAGCAATCAGCATGGGCCATGGCGAGCAGCGTAGCAGCCTGGAGACATAATTGGCTAAGAAATTGGGACGTGGATTCACTGGCACAACTCAAGGTGGCATCAGTACCATTTAAAGGAGTCAACCTTTTTGGAGAAGGAATGGACAAATACCTAGTAGAATATAAGGAAAAGAAGAAAGTTCTACCTTCAATGAAGAAGTTTAAAACTCAAAAAAGATACCAGTCCTTTCATGACCACAAGAAAACAAATCACACAACCTACAATAGGTCACCCAAAAGGAAATGGCAAAATAGGTCACGAGATGGAAAACCTCATTTACACATAAAAATGAGCAGGAAACCAGACCTGGCAATAAAAGTGCTACAGCATGACTATGCCGTGGCACAAGGTCAGGGGATAGGAGGCCATCTCCGGTTCTTTGCGCATCATTGGCAAGAGTCAGTGAGCGATCGATGGGTACTGGAAACAGTCTCCGATGGCTATTCCACAGAATTTGCCAGATTTCCCCACAATCACTTTGTACAGGTCAAACAAAGTCCATTGACAGAGAAACATCAGTTTTTAATGGGAGCCATTCAGCACCTAATAGACATAGGAGCGATAGAATGGGTACTGGAAACACAGGTGAAACAGGGAGTGTATTCCATCTTCTTCATCATTCCAAAAAAGAACGGGGAAGTCAGAGCGATTCTGGATTTGAAATGGTTAAACAAGCATGTCAGAACAAAAAAGTTTTGGATGAAGACATTGAGGTCAATTCTATCAGCTATTCAGAAGAAAGACTTTTTAACTTCCATAGATCTATCAGAGGCCTATTTGCACATACCCTTCAGACAGACACATTGCAGGTTTCTTCACTTTGTGTATGACGGACATCACTTCCAATACAAAGCTCTCCCGTTCAGCCTCAAGTCTTCACCCAGAGTTTTCACCAAAGTGTTAGTGGCTCTGATAGCCAATCTGCAGATGCGGGGAGTGTCCTTGTTTCCGTAACTAGACGATATTCTGATCAAGGCACCATCATTTCAGAAAAGTGTGGAAGCATCGAACCTGACAATCCAGACCCTCAAGGAACATGGATTTGTGATAAATTTGGAAAAGAGCAGCTTAAATCTGACACAGAAACTGGTCCATCTGGGCGTTCAGGTGGACATGGTGAAGGACAGAGTGTACTTCTCACAGGAAAGACAACACAAAATCAGATAATTGGTGGACAAAGTCTTGAACAGACCCGAAGTAGAAATGAAGTAGCCAAATTTCTGGGCATGATGGTTTCCTGCCAGGAAACAGTCCAATGGTCCAGATTCCACACAAGACCATTACAACGGTTTCTTCTTCCTTTTCAAAACATCTTTGCCAAGAAAGAACGACAGATGGTTCAAATCCCAAAGGAGCTTCAACAACAGTTACAATGGTGGATGAACCCCTCCCATATTCTTCAGGGGTCCCAGATACAGGAACCACAATGAGTGATGATGACCATGGATGCCAGCCTGTTGGGGTGGGGGCCCCACTCACAGGGCAGGATGGCTCAAGGACTGTGGTCGAAGGAAGAAACAAGGAAGAGCATAAACTTCCTAGAGCTCAGGGTCATAAAGCTAGGACTCAGGCATTTCAAGGACATACTGGCAGGACAGCACGTGTTAGTCCAGAAGGACAACACCACTGCAAAAGCCTACCTAAACAGACAAAGAGGAACAAGAGTACAGTCTCTGCACGAGGAGGCGAGCCTTCTGGTGACATGGGCGGAAACAAATTTTCAGTCCCTAAAGGCGAATTCATGTGGCAGGCAAAGACATCATCCTAGTGGACGAATTAAGCAGAGGTCGACTGGATCAAGCAGAGTGGAGGCTATGTCCAGTCACCTTCCAACAAATAATTAACAGATTCGGGACAATGGAAGTGGACCTTTTTGCTACATCACGGAACCGACAGGTTCAAAGATTTATGTCAAGGACGAAAGAACCCCAATCAATAGGAGTGGATGCTCTGAACTGCGATTGGCCATAGGGAATCCTGTATGCATTTCCATCTGATCCCAAGGGTGATACAGAAATTGTGGGAACAAAAGGTGGAGCTGGTGATGGTGGCACTGTTTTGGCCACAGAGAGCCTGGTTCCAGGACCTGCTAGCCCTGTCGATGGTAGAACTGTGGCACCTGCCTGTCCAGGATGATCTACTGTCTCAAGAAACACCCTTACAGCCATTCTAAACCTCACTGCTTGGAAGTTGAGCGGCAACATTTAGAAGGGTTGGGTTACTCAACCAGGGTAGTAGAAACTATGTTGTTATCCAGGAAGGGGTCCATGAATAGAATATATAATGCTACATGGCAGGTGTTTCAGACTTGGTGTGGGGAGCACAATCTAAATCCTTTAGAAGCTTCAGTTCAGGCAGTGCTACTTTTCTTACAAGATGGCCTGGACAAAGGACTTAGTGCTAATACATTGACAAGGCAGGTGGCAGCCATTGCAGCTGTTAGGGGTTCAAGGAGTGGGTGATCTCTGACTAGACATCCTCATGTCAGGAGGTTTTTAAGGGGAATAGCTTTATTGAAGCCACCTCCAGTTCACCAGACTCCCACTTGGAAGCTAAATGTGGTTTTGAAATCCCTATGTAAGCCCCCTGTTGAACCAATGGCAACATGTCCCTTGAAGGAATTGACAATCAAGACCCTGTTTTTGGTGACAGTGACATCAGCTAGGAGGGTATTGGAGTTGAGGGCCTTGTCGGTAGACAAGGAACTTTGTATTTTTCATAGTGACAAAGTGGTCATATGACCAGATCTGGCCTTCATTCCAAAGGTCAACTCGGCCTTCCATAGATCAGAGCAGATCATCCTTCCATCCTTTTGCGCAAACCCAAAACATGATAGGGAGAAGGAGTGGCACTGTCTGGATGTGTGCAGAGCGCTTAGTTACTATATGGATAGAACCAAACATCACAGACAGGTAGAGACACTATTTATATCCTTTAGGAAAGCAAATTTGGGAGGACAGGTCTCCACCTTTACCCTTAGTAGGTGGATTAGGGACTGCATGGCACTAGGATACAAGACCCAAAGTTTGGATCCCCCAGAAGAGATTACTGCGCACTCTATGCAGGGGGCAGCAACTTCAGCAGCATATAGGTCCTTCCCGTCCCTGGAGGTAATATGCAAGGCAGCCACCTGGAAGTCAGTCCACTCTTTTATGAGACACTATAGAGTTGATAAATTGGCATCGGCTGACGCAGATCTGGAAGCCGAGCAACCCTCCCTTGGGGCACACTGCTTTTCTATGTCCCATACGGAAGGACTGTCCCACTAACTGGACCACTGGAGAATGGAAGATTGGTATTCACTTACCATGAAGCTTCCTTTCTCGGTGGTCCAGAAGTAGGACACTCCTGCCCACCCAATAAAAAAGAAATGGAAGGCGGCTTCTAGATATACAGGGAGAGTGAAATGATGATAGGTCAGTTAACAGGAGCAGCATGTTAGATATGAGTGATAATAGTTAATGTTTCCCCTATGTTGAGTTCCGATGTTATGGGGAAATATGGTTGAAATGAATACCTTTGTTCTACACAGTTCAACAATGTTGGGAAAGTGTATTCCTTTTTAGTGATAAGGGTTGTGGGTGAGTTCACAGCTTGGAGACGACTGGGAACAGCCCAGGGGACAGGTCCCTCCCCCAGCTGGATCAATCAATGAGACCGACCCTGCTTGAGGAGGAGCCTATTCCTATAACGAAGGACTGACCCACTCCTGGACCACTGAGAAAGGAAGCTTTCACAGTAAATGAATAGACCCACTCCTGGACCACTGAGAAAGGAATCTTTCACAGTAAATGAACACCGATCTTCCATTATATTAGCTGTCTTTCATACTTTATGTGGCAAGTCAAATCCTGCGGACTTCTTGGTTTTTATCAGGTTATGAATATTGGGTGGAACTGATTCTATCTGCATTTGCAACCATCTATTCCCTAGATCAAATTTTGTGATTGCAGGATTTGTGCAAATTGCTGGGTGTTGGGATCTTAGTCTGGATAGGCCCACATCAGCCATGTCTTTGTGGATTGGCAACTCTCAGTCATCTTTCTATATTCATGAAGAAGGAAATCTTGTCTTTGGAGATGCAGGGGAGCGATGTGGCACAACGTGGGTAGCCACTGATGGTTCTCCTTATTGTATTGAGTTGGACATCATGTTTGTGAACATGGAGGCTGTTGTGCCACACTGAAGCACCATATTCCACAGTACTATACACCAACCTCAAAGCTGAGCATCTGTTTTACCAGATGCACCCCAAGTAGTAATTTTTGGAGAATGCTGTTCCGCATGCATATTTTCACTGCTACATTGGTTTGTTGTTCAGTCGCACAGTCGAGTCTGACTCTTCGTGACCCCATGGACCACATCATGCCAGGCCCTCCTGCCTTCCATCGTGCTCCAGAGTTTGCTTAATTTCATGTTTGCTGCATTGATAACACTGTCTAACCATCACATCCTTTGCCGTCCCCTTTTTTCTTTTTCCTTCAATCTTTCCCAGCATCAGGGCCTTCTTCAGTGAGTGCTCCCTTCTCATTTGGTAGCCAAAGTATTTGAGCTTCAGCTTCAGTATCTGGCCTTCCAGGGAACAGTCAAGGTTGATTTCTTTTAGAATTGACTGATTCGATCTCCTTGCAGTCCAAGGGACTCTCTTCTCCAGCACCATAATTCAAAAGAATCTATTCTATCTTCGACGTGGTCTCTGTGCTTCACACCCATGTGATCTAGTGCGCACGCGCTGAACCGATCGGCATTGTAGCAAGCTCTTTAACGGATTTTTGCGCCCAGACCTCAGGCATGTGCAGGAACCCCACCACGCATGCCCAGAGGAGAGGGCGCGGACATCCCGCCAGTTCCTTTCTTACAGCCACGTTGGAAAGACCTTTTCTCCGCCGGTCTGATCGGTTCGCTGTTTTTGGCTATTTGCCTCACGGCTCTTTGGATTTTTTCCTCATTGTTTGGGAGAGTCTCACCGACCTGAGTCTTTCCGGCATTGTGCTAGGTTTTCGAACCAGACCTGAAAAAAACGAGCTGCGCGCCTCAAAAGTGGCACTACTTGAATTGGCGCTACATCCTTCCTCAGCGATGGACTCCGAGAGAACTTTGACCTTGACGGCTCCGGCATCAAGGCCTGCCTCCGACGTCGCCCAACCGATGTTGAAGCCTCCGGCATTGAAGGCGCAATCCTCTGCTTCCACACCGGTGAAGAAGAGGCCCAAGGCAAGTAAAGATAAGTCTGCAAAAAAGGGCTCCTCTAAGCCCCTAAAGGTGGCAAAGAAGGTGAAGATGGTGGCGTCTGCACTGGGTGATGCCCCTAAAGTGCCCCCCGCTCCATCGACATCGGAGACACACGCTACTCCACCGATACCAACCATTCAACTTTTGGACTCTCCTATACAACAACTAGAGCGTCCTTACTCCGACATCGAGAAGGTGGAACTCTTAAGTCACCCCATGGGTGCAGAGCCTTCCCTCTCTCCTCCGTTGTCGACATCAATGGTATCAGAAGCTCCCGACATCGATACAGGTCGGAATCGACATATTTCTACAAGCACGCAGCGTCAACCTCCACGTCTGCATGTCGAACCTGTCGATATCGATGAGCGAGTTTATAGGGACCATTCACAAAGGCAGCACATTCCTTTGTCTCCGAGACGTACTCAATCCAGAAGTCGATCCCCCCGAGTCTTTATCCCCCACCACCACCTATGTCTTGGGATCAACGCCAACTGAGATACCTCTATGGTTGTTATCCACCATCCATGCCCTGGCTGACTCCTGCGGGCTATTCCGATTGGGATCGCTACTTGACCCACTCTGCCCACAGGTCAAAGTCACCCTACAAATTGAGACCTTCAGCGTCTCTGTCTCGGCCTCTGGCTGAGGATCCTTCCCACCATCAATCGGAACCTTTTTGTCCTCCCAACCCCCAAGTCATTCCACCAAAGATTTTAACTGGTCAAGCAGAAGTCACTCCAGTACAAATGCCAGAGCAGGGCTCCTCTGAATCTGGAGAAGACGATTCTGATACAGAGGCTTCGGAGATCCAAACCTCCCCTGACCACAAGTCTCCTAACCAAGCTGTCGTGGAGGACCTCCCTATATCACCATCCGACAATCTCACTTCATATGCAGACCTTGTCAAAAGAATGGCCCATTCTCTAGGCCTCTCTGTCATACAGCAACAGCCACAGGTTACCGATCCTGTTTTTGATATTGTGCAACTTGATACCTCCACTACCATTGCACTCCCCACGTCCACGGTCCTTTTGCAAGCTACTAAAGCACCATGGGGAAAGCCTTCATCAGCTCCAGTGTCAACAAGACGCCTGGACCACATGTACAGAGTCCAGGAGGCACGTGCCGAATTTTTATTTCCCCACCCTCAACCAAATTCGGTGGTCGTAACATCCTCATCCAAGTCGAAACAAACGCACTTGGCACCCTCTGACAGGGAAAGTAGGAAATTAGACAGGTTTGGGATACGCTTCTACTCCATGGGTGCGTTGGGGGTCAAAACCACTAACTACCTGGCCTGCATGAGCAGATATCAATACACTCTGTGGGAAAGGTTCTCTGAACTCCTGACCCACCTCCCTGACGACAAGCTTCAGGCGGCCAGGATTATTCAGAAGGAAGGCATGGTTCTTGCGAAGCAGCAGATCAACACTTCCAAACATGCCCTGGATGCTTCCTCCAGAACAATGGCCTCAGCAATAGCTCTTAGGAGGCACTCCTGTCTCCACAGCACCAATCTTCCACAAGACACTAGGTCTTATGTCGAAGACCTTTCTTTTGATGGCCTTGGTCTCTTCAGTAGCATGACCGATACCATGCTCAAGGACATGGATAAGAGCATAAAGGCCTCTCGCACTCTAGGAGTGTCATCCACCACAAGACAACAATATCACCCTCGCACCTGGTCTAGGCCCTGGCAAAGACGCACCCCGAATCGTCAGTCTCCTGACAGGCAATAGAGACTGCGTACGGCTTCGGGTGGTCAAAAACCCGCCTTTCAAAAGCCTAAGTTTGGAACTGGACAACAGTCCTCTCGCACCA
>NW_015168048.1:861656-861775 GCF_001447785.1 Gekko japonicus
CTTCCTTCACGCCTGGTGTCATATCACCTCAGACGAATGAGTGCTGTCCATCATGACCCAAGGCTACTGTATCCAATTCCACCAGAGCCCCATTACTCCCTTCATCGTCTCCACACCCC
>NW_015168048.1:866376-901854 GCF_001447785.1 Gekko japonicus
AAGACTCCAGGATGTTTGGCTTGAGGTCAGTGATCACACTGTCGTGGTTGTCAAGGACATAGAGGTCCTTCTTGTATAGTTATTCTGTGTATTCTTGCCATATTTTCCTAATCTCTTCTACTTCTGTTAGGTCCCTACCATTTTTTTTCCTTTATCATGGCCAGATTTGCACAGAATGTTCCCTTGATTTCTCCAATTTTCCTGAAGAGATCTCTAGTCCTTCCCATTCTGTTGTTTTCCTCTATTACTTTGCATTGTTCATTCAGGAAAGCCTCCTTATCTCTCCTTGCTGTTCTCTGGAAATCTGCATTCAGTTGGGTAAATCTTTCCTTTTCACTTTGCCTTTTGCTTTTCTTCTTTCCTCTGCTATTTGTAAAGCCTCACCAGACAGCCACTTTGCTTTCTTGAATTTCTGTTTCTTTGGGATGGGGCTGATTGCTGCCTCCTGTACAATGTCATTGTTCTTCAGGCACTCTATCAAATCTAGACCTCCACTGTATATACATAAGGGATCTGATCTAGGTCAAACCTGAATAGCCTCTTCTGCATCAGTGGTTGGGGCATAGACTTGGATTACTATGATGTTGAATGGTTTGCATTGGATTCGGGCCAAGATCATTCTGTCATTTTTGAGATTGTATCCCATTACTGCCTTTCGCATTCTCTTGTTGACTATAAAGGCCACACCATTTTTTTCTATGGGATTTTTGGCCACAGTAGTAGATTATAATGGTCTTCTGAGTTCAATTCGCCCATTTTCATCCACTTTAGTTCAAGGTCCTGTCCAGGGTAATGTCAAGATACTTAGGTGTATGGTTGTAAGTCGGGTGCCATTAAGGTAGACATTCAGTTCACAGTTGGCAAGATTGTTATTGAGATGGAAACAGGAGCATTCTGTTTTTCTTGGGCTTTCCATAAGCCACTATTTATGGTAGTAGTCAGCCAAAATTTCAAGGTCCCTAGTCAGTATTTCATCAGTCCTTTCAATTGATTTGTGCCTTACTACAATCACCATGTCATTGGCATAAGCAAACTTCCTGGATATTGTCTCAAGAACATCAGATATGTATAGATTGAAAAGACCCGGAGCGAGGACTGAGCCCTGGGGTAGACTCATAATTACTTGGAAAATTCTATCACTCAGCATGTTATTTAGGACTTGAAATAATGTTCTGTGGGGGGAAACTTGTAAAAACTTGTACAGCAGACCACCACCCCAGACTGTGTCATAAGTGGCAGTCGGATCGACGAAAACCACTGGTGTCTTAAGACCCTTCTGATACCCTGCCTTAGTGTTCACAAGTATGATGGAGTCTAAATCCTGCTTGCTCTATAGGGATGTGTTCATTAATTCTGTCACTGATTCTGTTCAGGGTTAGCCTCTCAAGGAGTTTATAACATGAGCTCAGAAGGGAAATAGGTCTGTAACTTTCCACCAGATGTTTTGGTTTTCCAGTTTCAGAATAACAACTATCTTTGCTTTCTTAAATTTCCCTGGGAGTCTTCCTGTTCTCATGATGTCAGTGAGAAACTCTGTGAGCCACTTCTTAGTGAATGTGCCACTGTTGATCAGGAATTCATTATGGATGCAGTGAAAGCCTGGTGCCTATCTGCTCTTGATTTCTTTCAGTGCCTTTGAAATCTCATCATCAATGCTGAGATTTCATCAATCTGTTTCAAAATCTGGAGTGTTTCAAAATCTGGAGTCCTTTTATTATCTTGATTGTAAAATCTCAATCCTTCAGAGCTCTGGATATGGATACCAGTCATATTGCCCAGTTAAAAAGGGGGTAAGGTGCCTGGATCTGATGATATACCTCCCAAATTCTTTAAAGAAAACATTGAGTGGTAGTTGCCATTTTTAGCAACATTATTCACATTCATTGACTCCTCAGGTCCCATTCCCTCTGAATGAGGGACAGCTATAGTGTTCCCTGATTTTTAAAAAGGGAGGAGAAATGAGCCAGCAAATTATTGGTCTATTAGTCTATTAAATATATGCAGTAAGTTGTACGCTAGACACCTTTTTGACAAATTTTGGCTGACTCAGGCGAAGATGATAGCTATAGAACAGGCAGGATTTAGAGAACAGAGATCAACTGTAGACCATTGTATTATCATACAACATCTTATAGAAAAATATGCTAAGAAGGGACCAGTCTCATTGTTTGCTGCTTTTATCGACCTGAAGGCAGCATTCGATTCTATTTCAAGAACATGGCTGTGGGCCAAATTAGAATCTTCATCAATAGACAGACGATTTCTCCTGCTTATAAGAGTATTACATGACAATACCCACTTGAGGGTTAGGTATAACTTGAGAGGTTGTCTTTCTGAACCTATTAGCACAAATAAGGGAGTCCGACAAGGCTGCCTGCTGGGCTCAATGCTGTTCAATTTTTACATAAATTATGTCGTTGATTACCTTAAATCTCCTGATTTATACCCTCCTAAAATACATCAACGGTATATCTCTATTATCCTATATGCAGATGATGTGGTGATCCTAGATAGGACACCTATCAGACTTAAGAGAGCTCTTCCAAAATTCACAGCATTTTGTACTGAGAACCAACTAGAAATAAACTATCAAAAAAAACCAAGGAACCCTGCCTGTTCTATAGCTATCATCATCTCCTGAGTCAGCCAAAGCTTGTTCAAGAAATTCATCTTATAATGAAAATCAAGCCCACCATAGAGCAAAATAGACAAAAGAAGAGATCCTGGTCTATTAATGGACACTTACTAGAGCAGGTATCTAGCTACAAATACCTGGGAATGGTTCTTCAAGCCTCGGGGGTGACGAATGCACATAATAAATTTGTAGCAGCACAAGGAGAAAGATCTGCAAACACAATACTTAAATTTCTACACACAAAAGGGGCCCATTTTATACCAGCAGCACAAAAATTATTTCAGGCAAAAGTAATTCCTCAAATGCTTAATGGTACTTATCAATGTGATTTGGGAGAAATTGAAACTATTGAACATATGTTTCTCAGATGCCCATGGTACAAGTTGGTTCAAGCCAAATTTATCTTACCTCTGGTAAAGGAAATGTCTAGCCTGATGGACTCTATATCAGTTACTTATTATCAGATGATAATCAGACCATTACCAAACATATAGCTGAATTCTGCGCAGCTTGTTACTGTATCCACAAAGAAAAGATTATTTAATCTTTTAAATTTCTTTTAGACAATGGTTTTTATATTTTAACAAATTGTTTATATTGGTTGTGTATAATGTTACTGATTTGCTGGCTTGGTGCCGTAACAAATAAAGAAATTCAAATAAACATGGATATCAGTTGGGCAACAACCTGGTTTGATGTTACCTCTCGATTTCCTTGGAGCACAGGTGGGCTTGTACCTAGTTTTTTCAACAGGCTCCAGCCTTTCCTACTGGAATGTCTGAAATCCAATTTTTGTCTACATGCAGTGTCGAGTTCATGGAGTAGCTCATCTGCTACTTCTGGCTCTTTGCTGTCAAGAAAATTTTGTTACAGCCTTTCGCCCTGATTGCTCCAGTCTGGAATATATTCTTTCTGATATACTTGAATGTGCCTTTTGCCATAGATATAACAGCTCCAACAAATTGGCAATAGTTATTATGTGTTGGAGGGACCCATCCAAGACACCATTCCAGATCTTCACTGAAACCTTTCCAATTTGCCCTCTTAAAGTTCCATTGTGGTCTTGGAAAAGACCTGATAACTGGTATTTGGATTCCTAGCTCGAGGACTACAGGTCAGTGCTGACTGTGTGGGAAAGCCTCATGACCACATCTGGATATAGGCAAGGGCTGACTTCTCTAGTCAGATGAAACAAATGTTATATGAGGGTTAGACTCTCTATTCCATGTCACTGAAGGTACCTCTGTCGTTAGCGTCGAAAACGAGATGCAAGCCATGTTCTTCAGCCTGGTCAACAAGTTCCTCACCATTCTTATCATTAACCATGTATCTCCAATTTCCATGGTGGCTGTTAAAGTCACCAGCATATACAGAAGGATGAGGGTAGTTTGATAGGACATGTGCTGGCTATGAAACTGCAGGGTAACTGCAGGCTATGAAACATGTACTTTCCCAACTTTTACTATGATTGTGTGGATGTCATTGTGGATGTTGGTCAATACCACCTTCACATTTTCAATGTTGCTTCAAGCATACCTACTATGCTGTAGGTATGATGGTATATGATGCCAATTAAATCATATCCTGCAATTTTTGATCTGTGGTGGGCTTGATTTTCATTATAAGATGAATTTCTTGAACAAGAGCTAAATCTATTTTATTGGCCAGTAAGATCCATAAGTATTGGCATTTAGACTTGCTTATATCCTCAGTATTCATTTGGCAGATTCGGATGCAGTCTCCTATACCTCTTTTTCTGAGAAGGGCTGTTTGATTGGTTGATTGTTTCCATGTGTGTAGTGTAGCCAGGAGATCCTACAATTACCTGCAAGCCAGAAGTTCTAGCTCTTTATCATTATCTAGGGTGCACCACGAGGAGGCGAGCTGGAATTGCACCCCCACTCCAGACTGAAGGTGAGGGATGCCATTTTAAATGCTCCCTCACATTTAAAAAAAACAAACTACAAGCCAATGCTGTACCATGTTGCAGAGGAAGGTATTCATCTAGCCTGCTGCTTGTATGAATATTTTCTGTTTGCACTGAGGGTTTTTTTAATTCCAATTAAAAAATTATACCTCATCTACATCCCAAAATGGTAGTCTCTTCTGAGGCACTGAAAGCCCTGGCCTTACAAAAATATTGAAATTATGTTACAATCATCACACACACACACACACAAAATCAAACCTAAACTTCATTATCAGAGACTTACGGCAAATTTGTTTCTGAGACTGAATTTAACAGTACAGGGGAAAAGACATTTTAACTATATCACATACCCATAACTCTGCTGTGCCCTTCCCCCCCCCCTCCAGTCTGGAAGAGCTCATGGATCCTAGGGGAAAATGCATTTGAAGTGGCAGCTCCATCGGCCTTAATGTTATCTTTTGGGGAGCCAGTTTCAATCTCTGGCAGCTTCTACAGCCTCACAACTGGAAATGCAGCAATAGCTGCCATACTCCCTAGGCTATGCCCTTTCTTCTATGCTGTCATGTGTTTACGAAAATAGGAGATTTGGGAGGAAGTATTTCAGAAACAAAGATAACATAGCTGAGACTCCAAGTTGTAACCCTTTGATTATCCAGGGAAGATGCTAATCTGAGAAACTATGAAAACTGGTCCTGATAACTTTTGCTGTGTAGACCTCACCAAGGCCAGTCTAAAAGTTGTTGCTGTTTCCCCCCCCCCCGGTATATTAACACCAGCACCCCTCCTTTATTTTACTGTATTTTAGGCAGTCTAATAATCGCCAATTACATGTTCAGAAGGTGAACATTTTCCACAGCAATAGGAGGCCTCAGTTTAGGAGAATATTGCATACTACTTAACATTATGTGGTTGCTCCATCAAGTGCTTGAGTTAAAGGACAGCTCTTCCACAGTAACTGTTAACGTGAACTTTAGGCAAGCATTATGGGATAGTATGAACAGGAGTTGATTTATAGTCAGCCTGTAGTATTTCATGGAATTGCATCAATCATAGTCTCAAGTTATTTCAAGTCACAACAGTTACAGAAAACACCATGCACCAGGATTCTGCATTTCTCTATCCTGGTTCCTAGAAAGCATTCTCAATTGTTTGGGATTATGCTCTCCTTGGAAGAGGAAGCGGGGCCGAACTCTTCCATCTTTGCTGAGATTTATGGGAGATTCATCTTGATTATTTTTCTTGCTTCCCCATCACATTCTAGTCAGGGAGACCTCATAGCAGAGAGCAGTGAATATTCCAGACCTCCTCCCATATTGACAGGGCAGGTTCAGAGCCTTTGCCCCAATGACCTGCAGAACCCAAGGTGGCCCAAATTAGTGCTGCAGCAATCACAGAGGAAAGTGAATCACAGAGGAAATTTTGGCCAACATCCAATGTGGCCACTTGCCACAAAAAAAGGGGGGCACAAAGCCAATGGAAAGAGGAGTATGTGATCTAGGGACTCCCAAGAATTCCCCAAATCTATTTCCATACTATATCAGTGATTTGGACCCCACAAAGTTCTTTCAATAGTCCTAGTGGTGAAGGAACTGAAAAGTGCTGTTTCGTCAGGTACAGAAGATGGGTCATGTAAACAATTCCTTTACAGGTGCTCTGACAAAACACCCCATAAGGGGAAGGAAAAAGAAAAACCCTAAATACTGTTGCTGTTCAAAGAATATGTCTCAGCACAAATGTAAGTGAGGACACAGATCCCATCCCACCAGCCACCCTCCTGGCAGCATGTATGGCTAAGACTCCTCTTCTTCCAACTCCCATTCACAGCCCTCCAGTAGCAGGAATCATAGAGGCAGGCACCTTGCTATGATCAGAGGGTAACCTTGGGTTTCCTAGCAAGGGGAAAGCCTCATCCTGGGATAGCACACTGGGGTTCCTCATCCCAAAAGGTCTAGGCTCATCTAGAAACTATAAGGGAGAGAGGGAAATCCAAAGCTAGGCAGCATCTTAATCTGTTCTTTCCCCCCACCTATATTAGATGCTTCTATTAATTGTGTTCATAGGAAGGACAGTTGTCAGAATAATGAGACCTGAGGTTCTGAGTCATAATAATCTGTCCCCTGCTACTTTATCCCCAATCTCATACCTTTCAGTTTACTGGTTAAGCTACACTGAGTCCCAAGAGAGGGAAGGCCATCTATCACTATGGGCCACTCATAGCTTCTGTGCCTTTCCTAGCGTTTGGTTTAGCTAGGTATCCTTTTTTTCTCCCAACGCTAAAATAGCTGCGTGAATTAATGCCACCATGGGAAAATAAATCCAACGCTTAGTGAACAGATCCTACTTGACAATGGGTGGATCTCATGATCCATCAGTGGAAGATGCTTAAAGTCGTGGGTCTTTCCAATGTACACTTCCCTCAGCACTCTGTTCTGGTCCCAAGTAAGTTTATTCCCTGGGTTGTGGGATCCGTGTGGTCTAACAGCCACGTGAGCTGAAAGGCTGAAGAAAGGACTGGGAAGCAGGTGAAATCACCCCATCTTCGACGTGGTCTCTGTGCTTCACACCCATGGGATTCAGTGCGCATGCGTTGGATCAATCGGCATTGTAGCAAGCTCTTAATGGATTTTCGTGCCCAGACCTCGGACATGCGCAGGAACCCCACCATGCATGCCAAGAGGGGTGGGCACGGACATCCCGCCAGTTCCTTCGAACCGCCGTGAATCAACACCTATGTAAAATGTAGAAGCTGACAGCGGTGGGGAAGGAGGGTGGGTGGTGTGAATGCACAGATGACCACTCAAAGATAACCAGTTACAGGTAAGCAAGCTGTTTATCTTCGACGTGGTCTCTGTGCTTCACACCCATGGGAGATTAGCGAGCAGTGGCCTACCTGGAGGAGGGTGCTGGCAGGTCCTTACTGCGTAGCCGAAGATAAGATGTGATGTCCCATGTTGGTACTAGAGTTCTTTTGGACGTCTAGGGCATAGTGCCTTATGAATGTGTTAGGCGTAGCCCACGTAGCGGCTCTGCAAATGTCCATTAAGGGAATTCCCTGAAGGAAGGCAGTTGAGGCTGCAACAGCTCGAGTTGAATGAGCCCTGATAGGGCCAGGCAATGGCTACTTGGAGATAAGGTAGCAGAGGTGAATGAGACTCGCAATCCGATAGGCACTGAGCCGTGATGCGAGTGCCCAGCCTTGCTGGCGCATAAGAGACGAAAAGTTGAGAGTCACATCTCATTGGACGGGTTCTATTTAAGTAGAACAGGAGCGCACGCTTCGTGTCCAAGGTGTGTAACAGCCTCTCCTCTGGGGATGTTGGAGCCGGGAAGAAATCCGGGAGGAAGACCTCTGCCTGTAGGTGAAATTCTGACACTACCTTTGGCAGGAACAAGATGTCAGGTATGAGGCGCATGCCGTCTGGCAGAAAAGACAAGTAAGGAGTGTCATGTCTGAAAGCCAGTATTTCTCCAACTCGCCTTGCTGAAGTGACAGCGACCAGAAAGGCTGTTTTTCAGGATAGGAATTTTATGTCGCAAGTTGCGAGCGGCTCAAAAGGTTTCCTGTTGAGTTGGCGAAGGACCAGGGGAAGGTCCCAGAGTACAACAGGAGTTTTGATGGGAGGGTAAAGGTTCAACAGTCCCTTCAAAAAATGTTTTGAAAATGGATGCGAGAACAGTGTGCATCCCTCAACTTGAACATGTTAGGCTGAAAGTGCGGCCAAATAAACCTTTAACGAGGAGTGAGAAAGTCTTGAGTCAGCGAGAGACAGAAGGAATTGAAAAACTTTCTCGAGACCTGCGGAGGTGGCTCGAGGGGCATCGTCACCCAAGGTGGAACAGAATTTCTGCCACTTGTATAGGTACGATCTTCGCGTAGTGAGCTTTCTGAAATTTAGCAAAATGTTTGCTACGCGGGCGGAAAAGCTGTTGACGCTACTCTCCAGGCTGTCAACTTCATCCATGGCACATCGTGGTATAGGAGAGGGGACTTGATTAGGAACAGGAGGTCCTGTGCCAGAGGAAATTGGTGGTAGACTCCCGCTGACAGATCGAGGATGGTTGAGAACCATGGTTGCCTCGGCCACCACGGGGTTATGAGGATGCAGTCTGCTCTGTGGCTGATGATTTTGTGGAGGGAAGAGGTAGAAAAATTGTCTGGACCAAGGATAGAGGAGACCGTCTCCTAGAGATTGTGGGTCCCTGCCACCTCGGCTGCAAAACAGAGGACACTTTTTGTTCACTCTGGTGGCAAAAAACATCGACTTGGGGAGCTCCCCACCTGCCAAAGAGTGGAAGAAGGTAGGTTGGATTCATTTCCCACTCATGGTGACTGAGTCCTGCTTGACTCAGATGGTCTGCCTGCACATTCATGTGTGCCGGGATGTGCGTGGTGACTAGGAAGACGTTGTGGGCGATGCAGAAGTCCCATAACTGGAGGGCGAGGTTGCAAAGGCGTAGGGAGACAGTGCCCCCTTGCTTGTTCACATAACCGAGGGCAGTGGTGTTGTCCGTGAGGACCGTGACACATTTTCCCTTGATCAGGGGCAGGAAACTGGTGACAGTGAACTGTATCGCAAGCAGTTCCAGGAAGTGTATGTGCTGCTTTCATTTCTGAGTGTCCCATTTGCGTCCGACACAAAGACCCATCATGTGGGCACCCCAGCCCGACAGGGAGGTGTCTGAGGTTATGGTAATTTGGGGTGATGGAGGATGGAAGGGTGCTCCCTGGAACAGATTGGAAGGGACAGTCCACCAAAGTAAAGACTCTCATACTTTGGCAGGTGGGATTAGGAGGGTGGTGTGCGTGTCTTCCTTTGGATCAAAGTTGCGGATAAACCATAGTTGTAGGTGACGCATTTTTAATTTGGCAAAGACCAGGACTGACGTAGTAGCGGCCATAAGGCCGAGTAGCCTTTGTATTTGAAAGGCCATCACTGAAGACTGGGTACGGATGACAGTGGCTAGGTGTATGATGTCTGCCGCTCTTTGTGGCAGGAAAGCTGTGCAATTGTTGGAATCCAGTAGCGCACTGATGTACTGTATTTTCTGGACCGGTTGAAGTTGAGACTTTTCTAGATTTACTTGGAGACCCAGGTTTTCCAGGAGGACCAACGTCTTGTTGATGTTTGAGATTAGGGCGTCTTTGGAGGATGCTACCAAGAGCCAATCGTCGATGTACGGGTAGATGGAGATGCCTGTGAGACGGATGAAGGCTACAATAACAACCATAGTCTTTGTGAAGACTCGTGGTGCACTTGAGAGGCCAAATGGGAGGGCTGCATATTGGTAATGCTGTTGACCAATTGTGAAGCATAGGTATTGATGGTGGGACAGGTGGATGGTGAGATGGAAGTAGGCATCTTGGAGGTCGACAGTGGCCATCCAGACGTTCTTCTGGAGAAGAGGCAGGATCTGCAGGGACACCATGCGGAAGCGGTGGTAGGTCACAAAGCATTTTAGTGCTCGTAGATCTAATATTGGTCGAACGCCTCCATCCTGCTTTGGAACGGTAAAAAAATGGGAGTAGAATCCCTTGCCCTGTAGATGCAGTGGCACCGGCTCGATGGCTCCCCTCCTGAGAAGGACGGACATTCCAGGAGAGCTGGGGAGGGGTGTGTGGAGACGAAGACAGGAGTAATGGGCTTCTGGTGTAATTCTATGCAATAGCCCTGGGTCAAGATGGACAGCACCCATTCATCCGTGGCGATGTAACGCCAGGTGTGGAGGAAGGGAGTTAAATGGGTTGGATGTGACTGGGAGATATAGAAGTCAAAAACCCTGTTTGGAGGACTTTGCCTGCTTAGTGCGGGAGGACTGTTGTCCCAATCCAAACCTGGGTTTTTGAAAGGTGGGCTTTTGGCCCCTTGAAGATGTACGTGGCCTCCATTGTCTATCAGGAGACTGACGGTTTGGAGTGTGTTTTTGCCAGAGCCTAGACTAAGGACGAGGGCGATATTGTTGCCTCGTGGACGATGAAACTCCTAGAGCGCGAGAAACTTTTATCCATATCTTGCAATATGGTGTCCATTGTGCTGTTGAAGAGACCAAGGCCATCGAAGGAGAGGTCTTCTACATATGTCCTAGTATCTGGTGAAAGATTTGTGTTACGGAGCCAGGAGTGCCTTCTTAGAGCTATTGCTGAGGCCATTGTCCTCGAAGAAGTGTCTAGGGAAGGGGTGGCCAGCATGCGGCCCTTTCACACATTTTGTGCAGCTCCTGGCAGGGCGGCTGGGGAAGCTAAATATCATTCGCGAACAAATATCACTGGACAAATAAATATCATTATCAATATCTCCTTTTACCCCTTTTGTTATTATTTTTGGCAGTCTCTTTTCATGTTAATAAAAAGCAAATTTGCTTATTTTCCAATAAAAACATGTAATATCTGTTCATGTCTTGCGGCTCTCAAACATCTGATGTTTATTCTGTGTGGCTCTTACGTTAAGCAAGTTTGGTTTAGGGCATGTTTGGAAGTGTTAATCTGTTGCTTTGTAAGTACCATGCCTTCTTTCTGAATTATTCGGGCTGCCTGAAGCTTGTCTTCAGGGAGGTGAGTCAGGAGTTCAGAAACCTTTCCCAAAGAGTGTACTGATACCTGCTCATACAGGCAAAGTAATTTGTAGTCTTCACTCCCAACGCTCCCGTGGAGTAGAAATGTCGTCCAAACGCATCTAGTTTTCTACTTTCCCTGTCAGGAGGTGCAGAATGTGTTCTCTTGGATTTAGACAAAGAGATAATTACCATGGAGTTTGGTTGAGGGTGGGAAAATAAAAATTCGGCTCCAGTTTCCTGGACTCTATACATATGGTCCAGGCGCCTTGTTGCTACTGGGGCCGATGAGGGTTTCTCCCATGGCGTTTTTGCTGCCTGTAGAAGGACTGTGGACATGGGCAGTGCTATGGTAGTTGATGTATCAAGTTGTACAATATCGAATTCGAGGAGTCCTGATCTGGCAATTGAACTGGAGTGGTTGCCTTGTTGCTACTGGGGCCGATGAGGGTTTCTCCCATGGCGTTTTCGCTGCCTGTAGAAGGACTGTGGACATGGGCAGTGCTATGGTAGTTGATGTATCAAGTTGTACGATATCGAAGATGGCATCTGTAACCTGTGGTTGTTGTTGTACGACTGAGAGGCCTAGAGAATGTCGGATGGAGATATGGGCTGGTCATCTGCGACTGCCTGGTTAGGAGATTTGTGGTCAGGGGAGGTATGGACCTCTGAAGCCTCCCTATCAGAATCCTCATCTACAGAATTCGAGGAGTCCTGATCTGGCAATTGAACTGGAGTGGTTTTTAACTTGGCTGGTTAAAATCTTTGGTGGTAGGACATGGGGGCTGGGAGGACGGTAGATTTCCGGTTTATGCTGCGAAGGATCCTCTGCCGGGTGATTCGGAGGGCAAGAGAGAGATGCTGAGGGTCTGGACCTATGGGGTGACCTTGATCTGTGGGCAGAGTGAGTCGAGTAATGATCCCAGTCAGAATAGGCTGCCGGAGTCAACCACAGCATGGATGGTGGATAAGCCCCATAGAGATACCTCAGTTGGCAGTGATCCCACAACAGAGGTGGTGGGATAAAGACTCGAGGAAATCGACTTGTGGAGCGGGAGCATCCAGGAGACAGTGCAGTATTCTGCCTTTGTGAGCGGTCCCTATAAACTCGCTCATCGTTATCGACAGGGTCAGGAAACAGCCGTGGAGGGTGATGTGTGCCTGGGGGGTGACTAAGGAGCTCAACAGTCTCGATATCAGAGAAAGGATGCTCGAGTTGGTGTATAGGAGAGTCCAAAAGTTGGATGGTCGGTATCAGTGGAGCGGCATGGGTCTCCAATGCCGATACTGCCGTTGGAGTGGGGGGGCACATTAGGAGCATTACCCAGGGCAAACGCCACTACCTTTCCCATCTTCGCCTCCTTCCGCCTTTAGGGACTTAGAGGCGCCCTTTTTGGCGGACTTGTGCTCCTTACTGGACTTTGGCTTCTTCTTTGGAGTAGAAGCGGAAGACTGCGCCTTCAATGTCGGAGGCTTCAACGTCGATTGGCCATGTCGAAGGAGGGCCTCGATGCCGGAGCCGTTGATGTCGATGGTTTTTCCGACTCCATCGCTGAGGGAGGATGTAACGCTGACTCCAGTAGTGCTACTCTGAGGCGTGCCGCTCGGTTTTTTCTCATTTGGTTAGAAAATCTGGCACAGTGCCGACAAGATTCTGGTCAGTGTGTCTCTCCCAAACAAAAAATGCAAAGGGTATGGTGGTCAGGTGGAGTGAGCTTACTACTGCAACCCTTGCAATGGTTGAAAGCCCCCCACTTCTTCTCCATAAAATAAGTAAAAAAGGAGAAGAAAACACGGGGGTGGGGCAAAGGCCCAAGTGAGGTAAACGAAAAAACCTCCCCCTTAACCAAAAAGAAAATCTCTTTTTTTTTGTAAAGAACAAAGAAACAAAGATTAGACCGACTAAAGGAAGGTGTTTCCAGCGTTGTGGTAAGAAAGGAACTGGCGGGATGTCTGCGCCCACCCCTCTGGGCATGCGTGGTGGGGTTCCTGCGCATGTCCGAGGTCTGGGCACGAAAATCCATTAAGAGTTTGCTACAATGTCGATTGATCCAGCGCATGCGCACTGAATCCCATGGGTGTGAATGCACAGATGACCACTCGAAGATCACCAGTTACAGGTAAGCAACCTGTTTTTCTTCCGCTGCTGTTTGCACAGGTCTGCTGGTGATTTCACCCTATTCCCACTCTCCATTACAGCCTCTCAACCCATGGGGTTGGGTTGTTAGTGCATATGGAAAAGATCCCTGCTTCTGAAGGTCACTGGATCCAAACCAACTTTCAAGCTTTCCTCATAAGATTTGGTCCTTTAGTTTTATGGCTCTTCATCCTCTGAACATGCACTTGTTTGTCAATTCATTTTTTAAAATGTGATTTCCAGAAGTGGACCCAATACGCTAAATAAAGCCTGGCTCTGCAAAACAAAGTGGAGCTATTACATCCCTTGAAGTTTAATACTGTGATCAATTAAAACACCTACCTCCTGCCAAGCAAGGTCTCCCCCATCTTATACTTGTGCCATTGATTTTGGGGGGTACCTAAATGGGGCTGCGGTGGCTCAAGTGGTTAAGATGCTGAACTGCAGACCGGAAGGTTGGTAGTTCAGCAGTTCGAGACCCAAGTGCCGCATGACGGAGTGAGCTCCCGTCTCTGGTCCCAGCTCCTGCCAACCTAGCAGTTCGAAAGCAAGAAATTGCAAGTAGATAGATACCACTTCGGTGGGAAGGTAACAGTGTTCCATGTGCCTCGGCATCTAGTTATGCCGGCCACATGACCATGGAAATGTATTTGGACAGCACTGGCTCTTCGGCTTGGAAACGGAGATGAGCACTGCATCCCTAGAGTTGGATTCGACTGGCTTTCGAGCAAGGGAAACCTTTACCTAACTAAACACAAGACCTTATATTTAGTCCTGCTGTTTTGTTGGTCTTGGCTTAGTGTTCCAGACTGCCAAGATAATTTTGAATCCTGGCTCTGTTTTCTTTGGTGTAAGCTATTTCTCCCAGCTTCATGTTGTATGCAGATTTTTAAAAAAGATTTATTTATGATTTTTACATTACAAAAGAGAAAAACAAAATTGCAGTATATAAATCAAACTTTGGAGTTTACATTAAACATTATTTATAAACAATTTGTTAACTTTGTACCATCTTTTTTGGAAAGCTTTTTCATCTTTTCCTAAAAGTATCATATTCAATTTATCCATTTCTGCCACATCACAAATTTTTATGAACAACTCTCCTCTAGTAGGTAAGCTATCGGTTTTCCAGCATTTAGCAACAAGTATTCTAGATGCAGTAAGGGTATATGATAAAATACATACATCATCACATCTGAACCCATCTGGTATTATATTAAGCAAGTAAATTCCTGGTAACAATTGTAGCTCTATGTCCATAATCTCTGTTATGAACTGTTTAACATCTTTCCAAAATTTATGGATCTTCTCACACCGCCAGCACAGATGGAAAAAAGTGCCTATATTATTCTTACATCTCCAAGAGTTTCTTGATTTGGCCATTTTGTCAGGTGACCAGTGCCACCTGTAAAACATTTTGAGGGAGCGGTGGCACAGGCAGTAAGGAAAGCCTGCTTTAACAACTGGGCGAACAGCTTCGGCTGTTTGAACCCCACCGCGGTCAGGGTGAGCTCCTGGCCCTACATCCCAGCTCCTGTCTACCCAGCGGTTCGAAAGCCCGTTAAAGGGCAAGTAGATAAAATGGATACCTGCTATTAGAGCAGGGGGGCACCCACCCCTGGCATAGCAGCGACGGTGGAGAGCGGAGAGCGCTAAAGCGGCGGCGGAGGGAAAAAATGGCGGCTGGCGAGGCGAGGAGGCGAACAAAGGAGGCCAGACCAACAAGCCGCGGAGGCAGAGCGATGCAGCAGGCCGGAGCCTGACTTGGACGGAGGCCGCTGCGAGCATGCGCGGAAGCACAAAGTGGTCCGGGCCTGGAGATGGAATTTGCGACAACCGGGGAAAGTGGAACTGCGAAGATCTGTGCCAGAGAAGGGTCGCCGCTGGACTGTCCCCTTGCAAGAAGATCTGCTGCAACAGAATAAGGGTGCCTGGTAGGCTTTTCACTGTCCCTACACATATGTGGCCCTAGATTAGGATTGTATGAATTAGAATTGTAAGCCGCTCAAAGCCCCTAGGGGGTGAGCGGGATAGAAGCCGAAGGATAAATAAATAAATAAATAAATATGATGTAGATCTTAATAGTTTGACAATTTCCATATTTTCAACCAGTCATCTATATCCAAACTATATCCTATGTCCTGCATCCATGTTACCATTGATGGTTTAACTGTTTCATCTTGCATAACATCAAACAATAAGAAGTTATACAATTTTTGTATCAGTTAGTCAGAGGTTGATAACCATATTTTGTCTAGGTCTGTCCTTTCATTATAAAAATCCATTACTTTATCTTTAGTAAACCTTGACTTAAATTGCAATTTTTCCCAACCAGTGACATTAATATTCAATGCTTGTAGTGTCTCCAACAAATTTAGCTCTTTATTCTTGTTTAATAGTGTTTGACAAGAGGGGGACCCGCGATACTCGCGGGGGGGAGAAGAGCTCCGTCTCCTCTCCCCCCCACTCGTTCTCCCCCAGGCAGCGGCGAGGCCGCTCCCCCCTGCTCCGAGGCGGAGAGGCCTGTCCTCCCCCCCTTGCCGAGCTCGGCGGCAGTGGCAGCGGCCGGCGAGGCCTGTCCTTCCCCCCGCCCGCCGGCCTGCCCGCTGGCTCCGAAGAGGCGGCGGCGGCGGCAACGAAGCCGGTCCTCCCCGCCCGCCTGCCCGTCCGCCCGCCCTGACTGCCGGAGAGGAGGAGGTGGCGGCGAGGCCAGTCTTTCCCCACCCGCCAGCAAGCCAGCCCGCCAGCCCGACCTGCCTGCCTGCCAGCTCCCAAAAGGTGGTGGCGGCGGCGAGGCCGGTCCTTCCCCGCCCTCCCCCTCGCCCGCGTGTGTGCCTGCCCGGCCGGCAGGCCGGCCAGCTCCAAAGAGGAGGCGGAGGCGGAGGCGGCGAGGTCGGTCTTTGGCCGGCCAACTCCCAGAAGGCGGCGGCGGCGAGGCCGGTCCTTCCCCTCCCTCCCCCTCGCCCGCGCGTCCGCCTGCCCGGCCGGCCTGCTCCAAAGAGGAGGAGGAGGAGGAGGCGGCAGCGAGGCCAGTCTTCGCCCGCCCAGCCTGCCCTGCCTCCCTGCCTGCCTCCCTCCCTTTCCCCGCACGCAAGCCCGGTAGGTCGCAGAGCGTCTCCTGCGCATGTGCAGGAGACGCTCTTGCACTTTTGGGGGGATTTAAACATCCCCCCGAAATTTTTTTCGACTTTTTTTATTTTTGTGCACATGTGGGGACTGGGCCACGTGTGCACAAACCTCCCCCGGCCCCCCAGCTGCCCCCGGAGCGCTAATTTAGCGATCCGCACTCCGGGGGCAAGTTGGGAATTAGATATATAGATATGTAACTCTCTTATTGTCCGACATCAATGTAGGCATTATGAAGGCCTCTAAATACCCACATAGGTATTTTTAGGTAAATGGCAAATGTAAAGGAGATGGTTAGTAAGTCTATAAAGTTATTTCTGAAAAACGGAACAATAATTTACAAATATGAAATAAACTCCTAAACTATATATGAATAACTTATAGTTTAGTGGATTAATTGGGGATATATTATAATGCTAGAGGCAATGAGAGTACTTAGCTGACTCCTGAGGAATGGAGGTTTGAAATTGGCACCAAAGTGGATAGTGATATGGAATTTAAGGAATGCCATAAGTATGATTAACACTCAATTAATGATGAAAGGATTTAATTTATGTACATTAGAATATGGATTATTTGATTTAGTTGCTGTTAAATAGTTTTTTCTGGTTGAAATGTCGACTTATGATGATGTTGTTACCTATAAGCGAATATGTTATTGTCTATAATGGAAAACCTAATAAATATATGCACACACAAAAAAAATGAGGGGGAAAGGTAGGAACGTGTGGAGCTGCTCAACACACATCTACCCTCGATGAGCCCGGACCAACAACTCCCTGTCTTCAGATTTGATAAATATCCCCTCTCTGGAAGGGGATCCATTTCAAGGTGGATTGGACCTTCCCTGCCTCCCCCTTCCACAGCATCCCACTGATCTCCCCAAAATGACAGGTGAACTGCAGGAAAAGCATACGAGGCAAACTGGAGGACGGCAGTGGGAGGGAGGAACTGCCCACTCCTTCCAGTAGCAGGAATTATTGGTATGATCCAATACTGTGAATCCAACTAACAGTATTATTATTCAACTTACATTTAGCCATCTTGTTCACAAGGCTAGTGTAAGAGAACTTGTCAGATTCTTTACTGAAATCAAGATACGCAGGTCCATGGAATTTTCATGATCTACCAAACCAAAAAAAAAAAATTGTTAAAAAAGAGAGGTAACAAGTCACTTGACTTGTTCTTATTTGTTTATTTAAAGCATTTTTATAATGCCTTTCCACCTAATCAGCGTCCCCAAGGTGATGCACATAAAAACATAGAAGCATTTGAACAATAAATAATAAACAATAATAATTGACGATAATTAAATAATAAACAATTTAAAACACCATATGGGCTCCCAAGCTTGGGTCCTATGAATGAGTTCTACACATGCTGGATGGTCCCCGCTGCAGAACACACTTCCTTTTCCACTAAAATTCTGTTTGCACAAGAGCCTGCTGAAAACCATTTATCTCACAAAAACTAAAGTTTGCGAACCTATGAACTCATTCACAGGATCCAAGCTATGGTGATCAGTGAGTTCATCTCTATATGCTCACAGACTGACTGCTTAATAAACATCTCTAGAATTTTACTAGGTATTGACATTGACCTGGTCTCCAGTTCCATGAGAAAAAATTCCCTGTTTTGTGTCTTCTAGCACCTCACCTGTTCGCTAAGCATTTTTGAAGGTTAGAGCCAGAGGTTCTGGAATAATATGTGCAAGCTCCTTCAGTACCCTTTGATATAATTCACCTGACCTGGCCTTGGAAACATGAATTCATTTGCAGTAGCTAGAGGTTTTCTATCTCTTTACCAGTCTTGGGCTACAAGTCATATTGTTTTGTTTTCCCCAGGTTAAACACAATTCCCTTTATGGGAGAAGACTGAGACAAAATAGACAAAAGTATTGTTTACTATTGCTTTTTAGCATCCCTTACAAACCTCAGCTCTTTCTAGGCTTTAGCCTTCCTGACATCATCCATATATGTTTGGGCTACTCATTTATCTTCATCCCAGATTATTTGTCCTTCCTTCTGTATCCTATACATTTCCCCTTAGATTTCAGCTCATCAGAGAGTTCCTCATGCAGGGACACTGGCTTCTTTAGCTGTCTCCTATTTTTTCCTTTCTCATTTGAATAGTTTGCTTTGCTATTGTGCCTTCAGTCTTTCACTTTTCAGAATCTCCTGTCTTTCTTGAGTGCTTTTCTCTATAAGGGTTTCAATTCAAGCTATGGGACCCTACCCAGTTGTTCTCTGAACTCTTTGAAATCGGCTTTCCTAAGTTCAGAGTAGGTGCCTGACTATGCTTAGTTTTCACATCTCTTATCACAAATTCCAAGATGACACGGTCCCTTTCCCCAAAGGCTTCTGCCACTTTCATTTTTTTGCATTTCTATATATTCTTAAAAGGGACAGCTCTTATTAATTGCCCTGTACTGCTTTCATGAGGTTCTTACTGCAGTGATGGGTTCCTGTTTTGAATCTGTGGCCAGGAATTCTTATAAGTTTTTAACCTCAGTGTTTTTCCTTGTAGCTCTCGGTAATGTCCTGGGGATTTCAGTGTTTATACAGCTATGAGTTTTTGCTGAGAACAAGGTGGTGCCTAGATCCATCCCCATATTTATGCCCAAGGTAAAGTCTATGGAGGAATCCATATCTTTTTACCCAAAGCTGGTTCACAAGCAGAAAAAGACCTGGCATAAGCTAAATGTGCAGAAGGACCTCCTATTTCTATTTGGGTAGGACAGCTACTGTTAAAAATTTCAGAGGGCTTACTTGTCTCTTCATGCACCAACCTGAGCCAAGATATTAAAGTCTGTTACAGGTGTGGTCCTGTAATATTTTGGCCTATGAAAACATAGAAAAACACCCTTCCGCATTACAGTTCAATCTATTAGGGAGTTAGACACATGCACAATCTTCTAGAATAGGTCTTCAGTTTAACTGGTTTGTGGAGCTGCAACCTTGTATTTGGTCCCTGTGTTTATATTATCAATCTTTTTTCATCCAAAGATGCCACTTTGGGCTAGTGGGTATTTCGAAGGGTATTGATACCATAAGACTCTTTAATCTAACTTGGAGAACCATCAGGAATAGCATTGTTTTTGCACATCCAAAATAATCTAGAATGCTCTGTGGGAGCCACGAAAGAACAGGTAATTACATAACATAAATTTCTGTGCACAGTCCAGAGGATGCCATTGATTTTGACGCCAAACTGGTTTGTCTTCAGCATGAGCCTCACCCTACATGTGAGTAAGGGAGGGAGGCAGAGACTCACAGGAATTTCCCTTCTGTCCTGCCCTCTCAGTCCTCATTCTGTTTCTTTATTCTGCTCTGGTTGTTTTCATATTTTGTCTTTTAAAAATCTCAACAACCCATGTGTGCGGGAATGGGGTTTCGCAAGCCCTCATTTCTGTCCATGTGGGAGTGAGAAAGTTATGTAGCCATTCCAGATCTCCTACACAATGAATCTTCTCTTTCTCCACAGATCCCTCTCCCCCACCATTGCCACTATCAAGTCAATTTAAGTGTTCACCTCACTTGTCGGTTTGAGCTCAAGCCCCCCCCCCCCCGCTGCTTTGCCAATAAGGCTTAGCTCCAAGTTTGCATCTCTCTTTCTGCTCCCATTCAGTACCAAAGGGTACTGAGTGATGGGGGGGGGTAGGATTAGCTGTTGCCTCCTCCCCTCTCTGTTTCTGGTACATGTGGCCTGAACGGGGAGGTAGCTTAACATAGGTCACAGAGATAATTTTAGCCACATTAAAAATGAAAATCTCTCCTTATATATAATTCTGTTTTGGTCATGGACTCTCCTGAACATTCCACATGCTCCCAAATCAGTTCGCTCCCTGATCTGTCACTCAGAAGTTGTCCCTATCCACTGGCTGCATTGCCTGAGTCTAGCCTCCAATATTCTAAACAGTTTGCTGTTCCTCTCCCCCCAATAGCCAGTCAGAACACAGAGGTCATTTGCATATGTGGCCTGATTGGCCTTTGCCTCTAACGTTCTAAACAGTTTGTTGTTGCGAATCATTGAATGTGTCCTGAGGTAAAATACATGTCCCAATTTTCCCTTAAATGGTCACTGGAGTTGCCAAAGTGCATATCCCAATCTTGCCTTAAATGGTCACTGGTGTTGCCAATCTCTCTGTGGGGCCTGGAGATCTCCCAGAAATCACTGTGTTCCCCAGTCACAGCACATAATATCCCCAACAGAAAATTTCCCAGCTATTACAAGCACCTGGAGATCTCTAAGATCAGTTCTCCTGGAGAAAGTGGCTGCTTTGGGCAATGGAATCTATGTAATTATACCCTGCTGAGGTCCCTCCGCACCCCAAACCCTGCCCTCCCCAGGCTCTGTCCCTCAGATCTACAGGTCTGACCCTCCCCTTAGTATTGCCAGTCTCCAGGCAGCACCTGGTGATCTCCAAGATCAGTTCTCCTGGAAAAAATGGCTGCTTTGGACAATGACTCTATGGAATTATACCCTGCTGAGGTCCCTCCACACCCCAAACACAGAGTTGGCAACCCTATAACTGGCTATGGAACCGTTTTCCAGACCCTTGGAACCCAGAAGAAATGGCATAGGAGGAGGTGCTTTTCTACCTTAGTTGCCACTGCATAACCCCAAATTAACATAAGTCAGGGGTCGAGGGAACCCTACCTGTTACCATGAGGCTGTCCTCCCATACTACCCACTTGGGGCAGCAAAATGACTTGAGACAGCCCTGCCTTATAGCTAAGCAGAAGGAAATAAACATGGCTTTCCTCCCTCTATTTCCCCCTTCCCTCTGCTGCCCCACCAGCCACAGTCAGGACACTCACCTGGAGCTTCCTTCTAGAGCTTGTTGTATTTCTTCTCACAACAGACCTTACTCCTAGTAAGTTTATGAAGGGAAAAAGTACATCATACCTCATTTGCAAGCATAAAAGTCTAGCAAGAATCAAAGGAAAGGTAGGAAAACACAATCCTCTAATTACTAGTTTTATAACTATCCCTACAGATGATAATCAGAGGGAGACAATATAACTTCAAGATACAGGAATTTAGAAATCATCCATTATCTTGGTTTCAGTGTTCAGGGTTTCCCCCTTTGTGATTTCAGTACCAGATTGTCATGGCTGCCTTCTGAAATTAACAAGAATTCAGTAGCACCTTAAAGACTAACAAGATTTGTGGTAGGGTATGAGCTTTTGTGAGTCACTGCTCCCTTCTTCAGATACTTCTTCAGCTCATACCCTATCACAAATTTTGTTAGTCTTTAAGGTGCTACTGGACTCTTGCTCTTTTCTACTACTACAGACTACCATGACTACACATCTTGATCTTTCTGAAATTAAGACAGATTCCTTCCTTCCTTTTCAGAGTGTAAAATGGCCAAGAGAGCCTCTTCAACATGCTTTCAGGGGTTTTGTCTGCCCTGCCTCCCTTTGCAGATCCTGCCATGCCTGCATGAAGGACTCCTCTACACACTGGTTTCCTGCAGCTCTCTACAACTTAGGTGTGATTATGGGTGAAGGGTGACATTACCAACCTTCTATTCTTTTCTGGCTAGGGTCATTTACATTCCTGTGGTACTGAATGGTTCTGTGTTTGGGAGCCGAGCAATGCACATACCTCTTTCTCTTTTCCTCCTGCAGCCAGAAAATACTACTTTTAAAAACTCTGAGCCTGTACAGAGCGCAGACCCAATTATCACATTTTTGGGTTGTGAAATTTGGCACTAATCTTGGGGAGTAAGGCATTGTACCACACCATGTAAACTGATAAGTTGTTTCTGCTTTTTCCAGTATGTTCAAGGAAAGTAAGAGAGCCTCTTCCCTTGGAGAGCCAAGGGAAGCTGCAATCCTAAAGAATCAAGAATGCTGTCTTGGAGCCATAAAGAGCCATATTCTCCTTTTTTAGATCTCCATTTAGGTCCTAATAGATGGATTTTCAGATAGCGTATTGCTAAAATAATAAATGTTTTCAAATCATTAGTGAAAATTTGAACCAGCAGTGTAAAAGTGATGACTGGGAGCATTTCTTATATGAGCAAATATTTTTCAAGTCAAAATATTTATGTCAAGCCTGCTTACACACTTTTTCATGTGGACATATTTTTGTGGATCAGTGCTAACATGGTGCCAAAATCAACATTATTGGCTGTTTGGTAAGTAAGTTATTGAGGATTTATTTTTGCAAGGTGAGTTAGCTTTTTTGTGGCTCTTTGCTGAAGTTTTCCCCAATGCAAATCTTTATGTGTGTGAGAGACTAATCATAAATTTCCCTTTATTATCTTTCAGCTTTAGGTGAGGAAGTCATAAAAAATGAAATTGGCTAAGTAACAAGTTGCTAATTTAAAATCATTAGTATTTATGTCAAACATACAAGTACATTTACTAACATAAAGAACATTTTCTGTATTACCTAATTAAGAACACTAATTACAAATCCTTTCCTCAATTTTGGTTAATATTAAAATACCAAACATGCTCTGATTAATAGATGTGCTAATAATAGAACTGCTTGATTTATTTATTTATTTTTGAGGCACATTCACAGGGACTGATGTGTTCTAGTTGAGATTCAGTTCCCTTCAGTGCTGATGTATAGCCAATGTTACTTGCAATGTTGCTTGTAGTTAAGCAGTGTTTTTTTTCTGTCCCAAGTTTCTGAAATCACATCCATGAATCTACATGAGAATTTACAACAGACTTTTAATGTATTTATTTCATTTATACTCTGCCTTTCTTGCCAATAGGCAATCAAGCAGCTTACACCATACCATTCTCCTTATTTTATCCTCACAACAATGCTGTGAGGTAGGTTAGTCTGAGGGTGTGTGATTGGCCCAAGGTCACCCAGCAAGCTTCCAGGGGAGAGTGGTCTCCAAGATTCCAGTCCAACACTCTAACCACAATACCATCACATGATCTTTGACTGGCTAATTAGGGGACTGAAAGAGGCAAAGAAATTATAGTGGCCTTCTGCTTTATATTCTTATGTATCTTTTTCATAACCTGTGGAGGAAAAGAAAGGCCCTTTCCCAATTTGCATAGATTGGGAAAGGGTAGTATATCTAGGCAAGCGGACTTGCCCTTTAGGGATTGTGTGACTACTTTCTGAGCTGGGTTTTCCACAGGCTTTCTTTGTACAGCTTCCTTAAATCTTCCCCTTTCGGGCTAGGCTTATAAGGGTGCTAAACATAGTGCTGGAGATATGTGTTTAGAGATCTATAACTGAGCTTCAAAAGCAAAAGCACGGGGGGGGGTTATATTGATTGGAGACATGGTACTAGATTTTGGGGGTGATAAAAGGAAAAGTGAGGTGCCCCCCCAAAAAAAAGTCCTTGTGGGTTTCTTGCTTGTAATAGTCTAAAATAGCCATAATATAATTTTTAAATGCACCTGGAAACATGAATTTAGAAATCTCATTGATTAATGCAAAGTAAAAGGGCTTACAATTGCAACCTAAAGATGAGGTTTTGGCTCAAAAATCACTTGAAACTATGGTTTAATTAAATGATGGTTAGTGTGAACATTCAAACATGGGCTTCTCATTTCGGTTCATCAAAGCAGGCTCTGCAGTCATGATTTGAGTCGAGTTGGCTCACTAGCCCTAGTTAATCTGAACTGTGGTTTCATGTGAAGTACAAATTTAAGACATCCTGGCTTACTCCTTAGCCATAATGCAGGGTGCAAGCCAGGTCACTGAAAGGGAGGTGAGGGAGAGACTGAAGTCAACTAAACCAGCATTTGTTGAGACAGACCAGGATTTGAATGACTATCTCGAGCAAAATCCTTGTTTCACAGACTAACTGTCGTTAAAATGTACCATAAGTTTCCATGATGTCTGAACCTTAGAAAACAGACATCCTAATGCTTATTTTGGCTTTCTGTATTGTTCACCACTTCGGATCACCAATAGGGAGTAAAGCAAAATACAAATATACCAAGTAATGCAAAACCTTTTGGCATCCAATACTTGCAAACACCCAAGGATGAATACTAGAAACCAAAAACCACATTTGGAGATGGATGACCAGTGCTTGTCAAAGTTCAAAATCTGAAATCTGCATTTCAGATCCATATCCAAAAGTTAAAAAAACATGTGTTTCTACCTCTGAGGATGCCAGTCACAGTTACTGGCGAAACGTCAGGTTCTACAATGCCAAGACCACGGCCACACATCCCGGAAAATCTACAGCAACTAATAAAAACTATGTCAGTGCTTATCATAGGCTATAACAAGATTCATGTGCTATTTAATGTATTTTTGAGTATTTAAGCACTTTCATTTGTATCCAATCTCTATGTTGTCAGATGGAGGTACAAATTACATTGAAAATGTGAGAATGAGACAGAATTGGGTAGTAGAACGGGTCATTCATGTCAGAAAGGAGATCTCTTTATCATGTCCAAAAACGTTAGGGCTGAATCAAACCATAACTTTTTACAACTTCAAATTTGGACATGTTAATATAAAATTTTGTTTGGGGCTATTTAGTCTCTATCTGGAAGTATCATCAGCGGATCCATATGTTAGGATGTGTATCCACAGAGACTTGGTTTAAAGCAATAGGCAGGAAAGGGGCATTTGTGCTGCAGTCCCCCCCCCTTTCATCCAGCCAGCAGTGGTGGCCAGTACCTATTGGGGCTGGTGGGGGAGAGGGCAGGGTCACCAATATTACACAGAGCCAACTAATTCTGGTTTGGCCCTATCCCCATCTACTAAAAGCATTTAAGCACTCCAAAACACTTTCTTGACACTTAACATCCTAATTGAACTTAAGTGCAGTTTGCCCTGGGGCATCCCCTGGTGGCAGGCTGATATCACATGGGCATGATGCCAGTGTGTTGCACCAATGTCATTATGTTGCCAGCAAGGGCCCCTGCCACGGGTAAGTCCCCCACCTACCACTGGTATGTCCCCCCCACCAGTTGACAGGCCCTGCCAACTCTATCTCCATGTGAGGCCTGGAAATCTCCCAAAATTACAACTGATCACCATACTACAGAATCAGTTACCCTGGATAGTGGACTGTACAGCATTATTCCCCGCTGAGGTCCCTCCCTCCCCCAGGTTTCCCCCCATATCTCCAGCAATTTCCCACTTGAAGTTGGCAACTCAATGCTTTATCGAGCTGCCATAGGCCTAGACTGCCAGAAGGAGGTGGCCCATGGTGGAGACTTTAAAGAAACAGTACACTTGTTCACCAGGTCTTTGGTAGCCACTAAATTATTCTAGCTGAGAGAGTCCCGAGTGATCAACTTTTTTCCTCTCCCTCCTTCCTGGGAAAAGAAGAAAGACAAGTCTGGTCAGTGGATTCTTATGTTGCTCACTGACTTAAGACAGGGGATGACTGCATAGCTGACAGCCTGCCACTCCCTGGATGAGCTGCTAGTGAGTAGGAGGTAGCTGAGGACAGCCTGAAATGGTGACACGTGGCCCCATCAGGCCTAATGGACTAGCCTCCGTTGCCAACCAGACTGCAAGACCTGTTGGAAGACATTTCAGAGGAGGAAAGTGTGACGACCTCCTATTGGGGAGGACTGAATTTCACTTTAAATCATACTTTATGTTTATAAAATAGGTAGTTCCAGCTGCCACCAGGAATTTTGTTTAAATTCCAAATCCCCTTTCTGCTTCTGGTTTTGGTATTGTGACCCAGGGTCTTGGCTTTCGAGGATCTATGTGGTCCTGAGGAATAATGGATCAGGCTTCTGGGATAAACTTAAATAAAAAGGATTTATTGAAAGAACAAATTAAGAGGTTGTTTAAACTGTAACTGTTTAGGAAATAGGTAGTTGTAAGTATGTATGTCAACTGTATCACACAGGCTATTCTCTTTGTAACTTTAACTCTCTTTAAGAACTATAGTTTCACTTTACCGATATATACTGCTTTCTCTCTCTCTGACTCCACACAGCACTGTCAGAGCTCTCACTGACTGAAATTTGACTGAACAACATCAACTGCTCTTTCGCCAACTGTCATTATTCAATCTCTCACTGACACCCCCACACAGATCCACACAGAATAACTCCTCCCCCACTCTGCCACCCACCAATCACAGCACTCTAGTTATTATCAAACATTAAAAGGGACACACACACACTCAAACAAGGAATCATCACAGAAAGGAGCAGCTTCAGATGCAGGCAGGGAAGGAGTAAGCATCCCTTTCCTGCCTGCCTGTACTCCTTTTGTATCTGTATGTTTGTTATAACTATATGTATGTGGCTGGTCTAGCGACTGTAATAAATTCTACTACTATGACTCCCAACTGCTGTTTTAAGCCCGAGGAGTATGGTCAACGAGAGCTGAAACTTTTACCCCCAAAATGGCAATTGTTAATATCTATGTTGGATGCCTAGAGCTAGGGGCTAAGAGAATTACAGGCCTTGTGTGACTGGGGTGGGGGAGTAGCAGCAGACCACTAGATACATACATGTGAACATATTAACTTGTTTCCTCATTTGCATCTGCTGTTCCATTTTCACATTGGAATCTTGTGTGGAATTTGTGTGGAGAATGTAATGTGCACAGCCCTGTCTGTGAATGATTTATGGCGAGTGTGTGTGTCTCAGGTTAGGAATGACCTCATTGCTTCTGAGTTGCCTTGTTGGCAGTGTCATTCCTTACAAGAGACTCTGTCTGGCAGCTTTCAGTCTTCGGCAGAGGCTATTCAGCTATGGAAATATTTTCTTTTAAAAATAGAAAAAAAGGATAATATTTTTCTTCTCCAGAAATACCTTCCCCCAAAGAACTTAACGACCACAGTCAATAAATAAATGGTTGGCACTGTGGCCTGCTTAGACACGTGTTCAAGTAGGGCAAGAACATTAGAGTCTTCTGTACCATATAGATTAAAAATGGAACTCTACAATGGTGGCTTTGTGTTGGAGCAATTAATCTAGCAAGAAGGCCAAGGAAATGTGTAACTGAGCCTCCTCCTCCTCCTCCTCCTCCTCCTCCTCCTCTGCTAAAGGATACTACTGTAGGTATTCTTATGTGGGGCTCTTTCAAACAGCCATACATGAAGCCTCGTGGAACTGATGCCAGTGTCACATTTTGACTGGATTTGCATTATTAATTGCTCATTTAAAAAAAGCAAAGCAAACAGCAGAGCCAGTGACCTTTCCAGGCCCACTGTTTTTCTAATGCTTAGACGATGGAGACCTTAAGGAGAGCTGTGCTAAATGCTGAGGGCAAGGAGGTCCTTGGTGGCCATCTGCTGTTTCCCAGACGGGAGAGGCTTAGATGATGCCGTTCTGCATAATCCATTGTAATTGCTGTGTGAATTTGTGTGTGCTTTGGAGAAGATTTTCCTAGAACTGAAACTTTCTGCACTGTACAGTGCTACAGAGGACAGCAGAGTACCCCTGCAGGGGGAATGGAACTGGGGCTTGTTGGTGCTCATGTGGGTTGATCAGCTGTATATTCATTTGCAGTGTCAGCAAAGGAGTTCAGTTCCCGTACACTGCAAAATTGCACAAGGTTGGAGTTTTCTTTTCTTGCAAAGAGGTTTCTCAACCCAGAATGCAGCCATGCCAAGAAATACTCAGTGCACTGGAATACTTTGGAGATGATGCATCTAGGCTGAGGAAGCACTTGGATTCTTTGAAAAGAGGGCAGCTGAGAGAAGGAATTAGCCAGCCAGAGGCTGCTTGTTGATATTTCAGCGATAATACTGTAACTAAAATTAACCATGCCAAAGTCCAGCTGTCTAGCCAGCCTCTCCCCCATCCTCTCCCTTTAAATCGCTGGTTGGTAAATATAAAAATGAAATGAAGTAGGCTGATGCAACCTAAATAAGATGCTGTTCGCCTGAGTGTCCTTGTTGAGCAGGCAAATGGGGGTGATCATGGCATGATAAATCTGCTGTAATTCTTTTTTCATTTGTTTAAGCTACCTCTCTGTTCTGTCTGGCTGCTCCTTCTCCAGCAGTATTCTTGTAAACTAAGCTGAAATGCTGACCACAGATATAATTTGGACTTTGTAACAGATATTCAGAAGGGAATTGCAGTGCTTTGCAACTGGGCTAGCAATTGATAGAAAAGACCTTTTGAAAACACGTTCTTTGTATAAGCAGGATTGCCAGTTTCTAAAAAGCAGGAGAGAGATTTGAGACAAGATTTTGTGAGCAGCAGGGCCTTAGGGTTAAGAACATAGCCCAAAGTTCTGTCTCACACAGCAGCCAACCAGCTCCTCTGGAGGGCACAGAAGGGGAGGCCTTCCCCTGATGTTGCCTCCTAGAGCGGGTATTCAGAAAGTTTTCCGCCTCTGGTCATGGAGATTTCTTTCCATGGCTAGTAGCCACTGATAGACCTGTCCTCCATGAATCTGTCTAATCCCTTCTAAAGCCATCTATACCTGTGGCTATCGTGACATCCTCTGGCAGCAAATTCCACATTTTAGTCACTCGTTTAATCACTTAATACAGCAGCTTCCTGTATTAATCAAGTGGGGTATGGCTGTTCAATTATGTTCGTGCCTGGCATCCATTCAAGTGCTTCTGATTCCCTACATACATACGCTGGCAGAGCCAGTGAGGTGTAGAGTGTGGGACTGGGACTGGTCAAGAGACCTGAGTAAAATCTCCACTCTGTCATAACCATGTTGGGTAACACCCTGGGCCACTCATTCTTTCTCAGTGATGATAAAACAAATGGGGGGGAGGGCTGAATGTGCCACCCTGACCTCCTTGAGGGATGGACTGAGTGGAAATGTGAATACACTCCTTTTGCCAACATGTTTGCCCCTATCCACCTCCTGTGGTATGTATGACTCAGGGACAGGAGCAACTCTCTCACTCCATGCCAAAGAAGAGCCTTATACATCCGCACTAGAGACCCCCCCCCAAAAAAAAAGAATTGGGGAATCAGTGCTGATGTCTATGCATGACCCTGTGCTGTTTCCCACCACTGGCAAACAGGAAGGAGTTTTCCCTTGTACAAACTCTAGGGGACTCTTGTCCAGCACAAGGACATGGCCAGAAGAGCAGGCTTTCTGAATGTCTTTCTTGCTGGGCAGAAGGCTTATAATATATACCTAAGTGTTCCCTGCCTGTGTATTTTGCATTGTAATGTTTTTTGCACATTTTCTTCTGCAGCTATTATTCAGGGGTGAGGTAGGGAAGTTTCAGAACTAGTCCGTAAAAGGTTCCATCCACATGGCACCTGGGCTTTGGCCACTGTGTAACACAGAGTGTTGGACTGGCTGGGCTACTGGCCTGATCCAACATGGCTTCTCTTATGTTCTTATGTCTAAAATTGATTTTTAAGTCACCATTTTTAAAATGGAGAGCACATTTGCATATTCCCTCAAACCCTGACATAATGTTGTGATAAGTACTTTGTGTGTAAATTTTCTTAATGAATGAAATAAGGCAGTTTCAAGCAAGAATTGCTTCTAGGCGAGTGCTAATTAGAATTTAAGAGGCAAATCTGTTTTTTTTAAAAGCCAAAACTGTGATACTGGTTCTTCTCCCAGGATATTGAAGTGATTATCTGAATGCCAAGTATGACAAAGGAGCTTGTAATTTACCACAACGCTCAGAGGAGAGGACCTGGTGATTGCCTATTGCAAATCCTCTGTTCAGTTAATAAAGTTTATACTGGCTTATAAAGCTCACATGAAAAATGTCTTGGAAACAGCACCTGGGCTCTAAAACTCACTGACGCACTAAGGAAGAGAAAGCTGTCAGCGAAAGGGGGGAGGCAAGGGTGTGTTGCTGTGCAGACTGTATTCTTCTGTTGAGAAAAAGTTGGTAGGAATGAAATTTGTTATATGTTTTTGGCCCTGCGTAGTGTTCGGATAGCATAACTTTTCTCGGGCTGTCATAGTTTATAGAAACCACTGAGATTTTTCAACTCGCAAGCAGTTTATTCTCATAAAATGCAAACTACCAAGAGTGAATTTCATATTGACAGACTCCAGGAGGGATTGGGGGGGGGGACTTATTTGAAGGTGCTTCCTCAAGTTTCTTTGGGGGAAGTAAATTTCATGCGGTGTCAACACCAATTGGCTTCAACCTCTTTGCAAATCAGATGCCTAATTTCCACATGATCAGTGTGGCATCATATACTCGCTATCTAAATGCTATTATTGGTTGATTGTTGTGTGTGTGTGTGTGTGTGTTGTTGTTGTTGTCTGTGGGGGATTCTTTCTAAGCATCATGATGTAAGAAAACCGATTATGAAAGTACCTAAAGTACCTAAACATTCAAATGGCATGTTTGCAGTCTTCTAAGATACCTAAACAGGCCATACTGTGAAGTGGCATTCATTGTGCTGTTTCAATCAGAATTCCTTATTAGAAATTTAGGAACAATTTTTCTCATCCAAGAAATGTGGCTCAGATTTGTAACCAGAGGCCAAACACTCGCTTGCCCGTGTTTACTGAATTTGTATTTTAATCAGGGCTATTTTGGGGCAGAAACGCACAGGAACAGAGTTCCGGCTGGCGTCAGAGTTGGCCACGCCCACTACAGCCAAAACCTCTGTGTGCATGGCTACAGGGGGAAGCCCTGGAGAGCAACCCCCCCCGGCGACTCCGAAACGGGCGGGCCAGGGGGCCCCCTGGAAGGATTGAGAGGTATTTAAATGCCTCCCCGTGCCTTCCCCGGCCTGCGGGGCGCCTGGGCAAGCCAAGGGTAGGCAGTTTAAACTGCCTTCCCTTCAAGGGGGGGCTTGCCCGGGCTCCCCGCAGCCATGGGGCACCCAGGCAAGCCAAGGGAAGGCATGGGGGTGGCCTAATATGCTAACAAGCTGTGCTGTCAGGGATGTGGCCTAATATGCTGATGAGTTTCTGCTGTTCGGTGTGGCCTATTATGCTAAAGAGTTCCTGCTGGGCTTTTTCTACTAAAAAAGCCCTGATTTTAATATCATCTACTAATGAAAACAGAGTTACCGTCAAGTTCAGAAAATGACCGAAATCTGCTGGTGAATTGTGGACTACCTCCCTGCAGATTTGTTTGAGCATTCCTTTCCAAAAGATGCTGTGAAGTTGAAAAGGGTCCAGTAAACCCACCCCACCATGCTGAGTCTCACTAAGTACCACTGATAACCAGCAAACATGGCTATGGACATAGCACGGTGTTGCCCACAACATTATCCTGATTGATTCTTATGAACCAAGAATATTTCTGCAGTAAAAACATGATCCTTTAAAATTCAGTGAAAGTTGGACAATGAAGAAAGCTGACTGGAAAAAAGGCTATTGTGCTTTGGTTACATTATGAGAAGACAAGAGGCAGGGGAAAAGACCATGATGCTAGGAAAAGTTGACGGCAGCAGGAAAAGAGGAAGACCTGACATCAGATGGATTGACTCCGTCAAGGAAGCCACGGCCCTCAGTTTGCAAGACCTGAGAATGGTTGTTAACGATAGGACATTTTGGAGAACGTCAATTCATAGGGTCACCATAAGTTGGAAGCGACTTGACAGCACTTACACACAAACACACACACACATACACAAATGCATGGTAAAAATAATGGATGATTTCTAACAACCATCTGTGAGGAGAATCGGTTTTTTAAAAACAAAAACAAAACTTTAGGACAAACATTCTAAAGTAAAGGCATGTTGATTTATTTCCTATTGGGTTCATGCCATTTGCTTTTAAACATACTATATGCTGGCTGTCTCTTCTCAATTACCGTACTTCATTTTTAAACCTTGGAGGATTCCCCACCCCCCCACCCCTGCTTTATAATTAAATTCCACTAGCTGTCTGTGCAAACTGGCAACAGACCAAGCACCAGAGGCAGGGTAAGAAGAAAGACATTCTCCACTGCACTGCGAAACAACAATTGCTGCTAGCAATTCCATTAGGACTCAACATAGATTTCTGATGGACGTGCAAATGGCTGTGAACTTGTTTGTATTCCTTATGCCTGTCTGCTTTCACTTGTGTTCATCTTTGTAGGATGTAAAAACCCAAGGTGAGTGAAATTTGAAACACCACAGGATTAGGAAGGGCATGTTCCCCTCTTTACAATGTCATTCTGCAGCAGATTCTCTACTTCCTTATCCCAGCTTATTTCACACTCTTTAATGAGGTTAATGTTAAATTTAGGGACAGAACAACTAATGTATAGATCTGCACAGCAATAGCTTCTAGTAGTTGTTGGGCATAATGATAGCTCAAGGGATTCCCTTTCCTGTTGGCGGCCTTTCTACTTCTGCTTTCCTCTTGAACAACCTTCAACCACTGAAAGGGAAAGGAAGAAATAACCACCATGGGAAATGGGGAATGAGAAGCTACTTTGGATGGGTGGATGGGAGGAGTAAGCACCTAATTCTACCTCTGTGTAGATAGTGTGAAGGCAGCTCTAGTCTGCTGTTTTGCACTCTTGCTCCCCACGTACATAACATTTGCCCTTTACTTCTGCCCCCTTTTTCTGATCCCCAGAAAGCAAACAAATGTTTAGAAATGGAGTCCCATTGCAGCAGCCCTTCTGCCGACATCCTGAACCTATCCTCAAAACTGTGAAATATCCGAAATAATTTAAGACTCAGTCCTTACATGCTGTTGTTCCAAAAGGGTCTCATTTATGCCAGCTGTTTGAGAAGTGAGATCCTGGAACCTTATTATCATTAATTGGAACATGGCCTGGGCAATGCTCCCTCTAAGCTGTGGAGTCCTGTGAGCAAAAAATCTACTTTCTGAGCTACTGGCATGAAAACGGTGAGTGAGTGATTTGACTGCTGCATAAATTAGTTTGCTCTGCAGCCATCCTTCCTGAGGGAAGGCAAAAATGTGTGAGCCGGAGGCTAAAAAACTGTGAGCTAGCTCACACTAACTCAGCCTAGAGGGAACACTGGGCCTGGGTGATAAGATTTTTTTTTTAATGTCTCAACAAGTACTTGAAATTATCTGTAATGCTATGTGGTTCTAAACACAAACCCTTCTGCTTGTTGAATCATAATTTGGGCTAGTGTGCAGAATTCTCTGTGGGCTGGTAAGAAGATATTAAAAGGTTGGCTTTGGGCAAACCACAGGAAAAGTTTAGATTTTTCTATGATTTTGCATCAGTGCTAAAACTGAACTGAAATTTAAGCAACCCTGAAATATCAGTGTTTGGAGCCTTAAGATACATTTTTTGTAATGTACTGAAAATCTCTAAAAAGGTAAGCTGAATATCTGCTGAGAAAGTAATTTATTGTTTCACCACAGTATCCAAAATGCCATTAAGGATTCTTGTAAGTTTAGAATAAGGATGTTATTGCCAACTACAGGTTCTCCTTATTCAGGTATGTATTTTGGTCTGCTTGAGAACTTCTGCTGCAGATGTGATCTGGTATCACAGCACAAATTTGCATCTGCAGATTATGGACTCCATCAAAAATATTTGAAATGTGTGTTTACTGTTGAGATGCAAAATGAGACAGAAAAACCCCAAGACATGGCTAAAGGGCAGGGAAGGTTCTCTCTTTCCCCTTTGCCTCTGGGTCTGTGCCACCATGCCCCTCCTTTCTACGTTTCAATTCTGGCCAATATAGGTTGCTTCCAAAAGAGAAGGCACACCAGTGTGGTAGTGGTTTAATTGTTGGACTAGGATCTGGGAGTCTCTAGGTTTGGATCCCTGCTCTTCCATGGAGGTTGGCTGGGTGACTTTGGGCCAGTCATGCATTCTTAACCTAAGCTACCTCACAGGGTTGTTGGGATAATAAAAAAAGAGGACAGGAGAATGATGTAAGCTGTTTTGGGTCCCCATTGAAAAGGAAAGCAGGATATAAATAAATAAATAAAATATATTGCAGTAGGCCATGATGGATGGATGGATAGTGCATGCACACACAGACACATGCTCATGCTGTTTTTCATTAGGTCTTCCACACCAAATGTTGTAAATATCATTTTTAATGTTCCTTTTATAGATTGTTTTTAATTTTTAAAGGAGGCCATCTTTGCAGACCTACAGGATGCTTATGTGTGCTGGGATGTATATCTGTCTCTGCAGTCCTTTAATGCTCAAATAGATATTTGTATACCTACAGGATGCTTATGTGTGCTGGGATGTATATCTCTCTCTGTGATCCTTTAATGCTCAAATAGATATTTGCAATCACTGAATCATTCCATGCCCTAGGGCACTGTGTACCTTTCACACAGTTTGTGTTACTTATAGTGTTGTGCAGTCTACAGTGTAAAGGACTGTACTAGCCAGTAGATACTAACAAAATGAAAAGTTACACTGCAACCAGTACAAAGAGCTAAAGTTTCTATGAGTGAAAACCCAAACCATACATGCTGGCAGTACAGGGATATTTTGTGGAAGATGATTAAGTAACTTTGTGCATTGACTTTCTAATTGGAAAGTGTTATATCCGTGTTTTTGAAAAAAAGGGGGAATTGCTATTTGAATCATTCTAATAGCCTTGAGTTTAAAAAAATAAACATCAGAACCTTTCTACAGTATTCGCAGAATGACATCCATTAGTGAACTCTGAATGAATCTGCTGCTGTAGAAAATTCAAGTCTTTTAGTCTTTAAATCCATCAAGCATTGGAAAATGAAACTGTAAAGAATTATATAAAGAGAGAAACCAATGTGCTATTCTATATGTGTACGTGTGTGTGGTATATGAAGAATGGGATGCATGCCTTTTAAGAACATTTTGAATACAATGATTACTAAAGGAATGTTAATATAAATTTATATGATAAATATCACTACTAAATAGTTTAGGCCAGGGGTGTGAAGCTTATTTGTTATGAGGGCTGGACAGCCCCATAGCCAGAAATGTTTGGTTGGTGGAGCATGGGGAAATTTTGTGGGGCAGCAAGGAAGGGGGAGGAGGGAGGGGGAGGGAGAGGGGTGGCTGCATGCCTTCCCGGATCTCCAAGCTGCAATTCCCTGCTTGGCGATCAGACCAAAACAGCATTTAAAGGGAACCCTTTAAATGATGGGGGGGGGGGTTAGCGGGGGAGTGCATGCTTTCCCTAACCTCTAAGAGGCAATTTTGCCACTTGGAGATCAGGGAAAGCATGCGGTCCCCACCCCCTCCTCGCCCCCAAAAAAAGCATTTAAAGGCTTCCCTTTAAATGCTGTTTTTCTAGCAGAGGCTGCTGGCACTTGATCTCCAAGTGGCAAAATTGCCCCTTTGCGATT
>NW_015168048.1:901901-911578 GCF_001447785.1 Gekko japonicus
GCCCCCCCCCACTAGAAGAACAGCATTTAAAGGGTGCCTTTTAAATGTTATTTTTCTAGCAGGGCCGCTGCAAGATTTAAAGGGCCCTCCAGCTGGTTGGTGAGCCACATGCTCCCACAATCAACCCTTTTAATGCCACAGGAGGGGGGAAAGGGGCAGCAGCTTTTGTGGGGTATGCATCAGGTTTGAGGGCATGGAGCCCCAAAATGCCCCACCATAGATACAGGCCAGGGGCCAGATCTGACATAAATGAGATCTTGTCGGGCCAAGCCATGTGTGTCATAAAATGTAATGCCAATTAGCAGAGGTATAAACTTTATAAAGGACACAGACAAACACAATTAAATATTTTTTAAAACTTAAAATACAACATGCTTAAAACATTAACACTCTTGCAATATTTTGTTTATTTAACAGTCTCTGATAACTGACATCTCTTGCTCTGAATTATTGCATCAAAATCTGGAGACAATGTCTGTGCTATAGCAATCTTGAGTATGCTGTTCAGGTGTTGTTCAGGTGTGTATCTGTAAGTTGCAAATCTACTTTTGATTTATTGACATTCGTTACAGAAATCTCATGCTCAGTACCCAGGTATTGTGAGCTTTTGTACATAAATTGCTTCGTGTGCTGGTCAAGAACATGAGAAGGCATCCTGACACAGACTGAGGGTTATGTGTTTGTCTACAAAACTATAGTCTTCCCCAGAGAAATAACTACAACTCCTATGAGGCAGTGCAAGAACAGAGAGACAGCAATGTATAGTGGTCAGTATCACCCTACTATCTGGGAAGTCTAAGTTCAAAATCCTCAGCCTACAAAGGAAATGTGCTGGGTGAACTTGGTCTGGACACACATTCTCAGCCTAATCCATCTCACTAGCTTGTTATTCCTCACCTAAATAGTTCACATTGTTTTCCTACTGAGAAAGACTGGATCATGAGGTCATGAATACAGTGATAAAGGGGAAGCAAACCCAGTTGCACCCAGGAGAGCCCTGGCGTAATGAATCCAACAAAACACTCACTATCTCTCTCTCTCTCTCTCTCTCTCTCTCTGCAGCAAGTCAAAAAGCTCATACCTTGAACAAAACTTTGTTGGTTTTAAAGGTGTTTTGTATCTCTCCCATGCAATTGAGGGAACTGAGCAAAGTAAGCTCTCGTTCTCCCCCCCCCCAGAAGGCAAGGAGGGGAAGGAGCCTCAGCCATTGGAGGGAAGAGAGGCTTGGCTCTGTAGCTCTGCTGTGCAACTGAGACAGCCTGGCAAAGCCAGTTGTGATGTAGAAGGAAGCAAGAGAGAGGGAGAAGGAAGCAGACTACAGCCAGTTGCTCATGGGCTGCATATAAGCACTGTGGGGGCCGGATCCAGCCCACAGGCCACATGTTTGTCACCCCTGGTTTAGGCCAAAAGAGAGAGGTAACATCATGGAAAATAGAAAAGTACAGGAAAGTGTTTAATGTTTATAGAAACATTTGTTTTAATTTTCTACCAAATTGATAGGATAAGAAGCCTCTCCCCACATGTTGCTGCTGTGTGTGCTTACTGGTGCAGGGGGAGAGGAACACACTACCAGAGCACTCTTTTGCATTTGCACAGCATACCTCTCTTGGCTGAGGAAATGGTAGAATTAGCCCACAAATCACTGTTCTCTCAACCGTAACACCCTCCAGCTCAGACTCCTGACTCACCAATTACACTTGGACTCCTTCTCAGCTGGCCACTTTAGTGCTGCATTCAGCTCTGGTCTTTACATGTCACAAAAAGTTGGCAGTAAAATTGTGAAGGGATAGAATAGACTTGAACCCCCTCAATCTGCAGGATGGATAATCATATTGTTAATGCATCCCTACATTAAAAATTCCTTGCAAATTAAAAAGTAGCATATCATGGAGAAAACTGCTATCGTATACCTCAGGTTATTATCTGAATAATTCACTGAGCTATTAATGTATGAGAATATAATCCCTCACCTGCAGTTGCAGTCCATGTTACCCCTCTTTCCCACCTCATTTCCTACTTATCCTGTTATATGTCCATCAGGCCTTATCTATTGAAGAATCCTCATATGTATGAGTATGAAAGAGTAAAAGGTCTTAAAATTCATAGAGACCTTTGATTCTAGGACTGAGAAGCTCCAGGTGGGACTAGGAGTTCTCACAGAATTAAAACTGCTTTCTAGAGCATGGAGGTCAGTTCCCCTGGAGGAAACTGCAGTGCCAGATGGCAGAACCTATGGCATCACGTTCTCCTTGTTAAGCTCCCTCCTCTACCCAAACTCAGCTCTCCTGAGGGACTTCCCCTAAATCTCCAGATATTTATAAAGGTGAAGTTAGTAACCCTATTTGATCTTCCTATGTCCAACCAGGGCTTTTTTTCTGGGTGAACACACCAGAATGGAGTTCCGGAACCTCTTCAACAAAATTCTTTTAAAATTGTTTAAAAGTTCATGAGTTTTCAGTATACAGATTAAAAACTTCATTCCCCTCTTGAGAGTTCCGGCACCTCTTTTTCCAAAACAAACAAACAAAAAGCCCTGCCAACAGCTCTACTTGAACCACAAAACTAGTATTAGAACTCCAGATAGCCCTAGATGAGTTTTACAGAAGAAGGTTTCATATTCCTTATCTAGCTTGATTTCTGGCTACATGCAAACCTGCCTGCTTGGCTTAGTTGCATCATGCTTCTGTAGGTCTTCTGACCCCCTGGTTTGCGTCGCAACCACACAAAATGCCTTTGATTTAGCCAGGAGTGCTGCTATCTATTATGGTAGCAAGAGGGACAATGTTGGTAACATTCCAGTGGCAAGTGATTGTTGCTTGGTGTAGCAAGTTCCCTCCCTTCTGGACAATTGCGTAGGGAAAAGGTTTCAGCCTTTTCCCAATCAATGGGTCATTTGCTTTTACCTTATATTGTCTAAACACAATATAAATACAATATAAACACACTTTCCCCTTTTCATTACCTAAATACAAACCTTAAGTGTATATATATATTCCTTAGTATTCTGATAAGTATCTATACAAGCATTATTTATTTATTTTACAGGGATATACTTTTCTCTAAACACATTTAATAATAAACAATACAATCACTTTGCAGTTTTTTCCTTTCTCCAGCACTTAGTTTAATTTCATGTTGTTAGAGTTCTTGAAAGTGTGTCAGCTATCATGTTATTTTTACCTTAAATATGTTCGATATTAAAACTATAATCATGGGGTTGCAAACTCCACCTCATTATTTTATTATTGGTACTCTTTACCTGATTCAGCCACTTCAATGGTGAGTGATCTGTACAAAAGGTAAATTTTCTTCCCCATAGGTACAGGTTCAGTTTACCTGTGTCCCATACAATTGCTAAACACTCTCTCTCTATTACTGAGAGGTGCTGTTCCCTGTTGACTAGTTTGTGGCTTAAGTATAGGATGCGGTGCAGCTGACCATCCTCTCCACATTGACTTAGCATTGCACTGATTCCTATACTAGAGGCATCAGTAAACAAGGTGAATGGTTTGGTAAAACCCGGTGCCGTTAACACTTACTCTGTTGTTAAAACAGTTTTCAGATGGTCAAATGCCTTCTGGCATTCTGGAGTCCAGATTACTGGATTCGGATGCTTCTTTTTAGTGCATTCACATAAAGGTGCTGCAATAGCACTGAACTCTGGAATGAATCTTCGGTAGTACCCTACTACACCAATAAATATTTTAATTTGTTTCTTTGTCAGGGGTCTGGGCCATTCTTGTATTGCTTGTACCTTGCCCCAATCTGCTTTGATTTTACCACCTCCTAACACGTGCCCCAAATATTTCACCTCTGGTCTGGCTATCTGACACTTTGATGCTTTTATTGTAAAACCAGCATCTTTGATCCTTTGGAATACAATATTCAGATGTTGCAAATGGTTGTTCCATGTGTGGATAAAGATGGCAATGTCATTAATATAGACTAGTGCAAAATCTCTTAAGCTGATCAACATTTTATCGATTAACCTTTGGAATGTTGCTGGAGCATTACTAAACCCAAAAGCTAGGACAGTGAACTCAAAGAGCCCCTCCCTAGTAACAAAAGCAGTTTTCTGCTGGTCTGTGGAGTCCATGGCCACTTGCCAATATCCCTTAGTTAGTTCAAGTGTGGAAATAAAATTTGCAGCCCCAATGGTTTCAATCAATTCATCTAGTCTAGGCATGGGGTAGACATCAGGGGTGGTCACTTTATTAAAGTGCCTATAGTCCACACAAAACCTCATGGCCAGGTCTGGTTTTGGTACCAGAACCACTGGTGAAGCCCAAGGACTTTCCAAGGGTACAATCAATCCCAGGCTCAACATTTCCTGTACTCCCTTCTTTACATAAGAGGCATTAGGGCTGGTTACCCGGTAAGGTGGAAGGTCAGCAGGCCTCGAATCCGCAGTATCAATTTTGTGATAGGCCAACTTAGTTCTCCCCAGCAAGTTGGAGAAAATACTTTGGTACTTGGATGGTATGGCTTGAATTTGCCCTCTTTGATCTCTGGTAAGAGAAGGGGCTAACTGAACCTCATTAATAGTAATTTCTTGGGAGATTTCCCCCCAACCCAGCAGTTCAGTTCCCTTACTCTCTTCCCCTTTTGCCATTAGTACCAAATTACCTTGGTCATAGTATGGTTTCAACATGTTTACATGAAACATTTTACATTGATCACCATTATCACTTATTGTCACCAAATAGTTCACGTTGGAGACCTTATGGGCAATGGTAAAGGTCCCTCCCAAGTCACATCCAGTTTGTTCTTCTTCCTGGGTTTCAGTACCAGCACACAATTTCCAGGCTTGAAATCTCTGTCCCTGGCATTGGAATCATACCAAGTCTTTTGCCTTTGCTGAGCTCTTCTCATGTTGTCAGCAGCTGTTGTCTTCAGCTCATGCAGATGGTTCTGGAGCTCTTACAGGTAGTTGATGATATCTGTCTCCTGGATGTCCTCTCGTCTGAACCAGGTTTCTTTCAAGACATCAAGGGGCCCTATGGCTTGTCTCCTGTAGAGGAGCACAAACAGACTGAGGATGTACTTGCTCCCTCTCTTGGTGACTCTGGAGATAGGACCAACAATATCCACTCCTATCTTCCCAAATGCTTCTGACACTATAGGGACCGGCTGTAATGTTCCCTTAGTTTTATCTAAAACTTTCCGTACCATTTGGCATGCATGGCAGGACTTGCAAAATGCCCTGATATCCTTCCCCATGTTTGGCCAATAGAACCTCTCCTACACTCAGTTTCTAGTTTTGTTAATGCCTAGGTGCGAAGCCATTGGTGATTCATAGGCAATTTGAAGTACTTGCAGTCTGTATTTCTGGGGACTGACTGTTTCTTCTTCTCCCAGACTACATCATGCTTTCTCTTTAATGTCACTCAGCATAGTTTCTGGTCATAAACTTTAAATTGACAAGGGTTCTTGACAATAACCTCTCGTTCATTTCTCTCTGCCCTCTGCCACAGTCCCTGCAAGCTGGGATCTCATCTCTGTTCACTCAGGAACTCTGCTGCTGCTGGGCCTTGAACCACTGTTTCAGTCTCTGTGCTGCTAGAAGCCTTGGTTTCTGTGGGCTTTTCCATCTGACTTGCCATACCTCTAGTGACAACACTGACTGGAATTTCTTCTTGTTTTTTTTTTTAAATTTTTATTGCTTTTCCACTACACATACTACAAGGAAAGGGAAGAAGGGTCTAAGACTAAAATACAAAGCTAAAGCAAGGATCATCTTTCATAATTATATAAATAGCTTATTGTATTTCCCAATCTTAAAGTAGATTTAAAAAATATTAGGAATATAACTGTTTAAGATTAATATAGAATCAAACTAAAGCAAGCATATTTAGCCAAAATATAAGCCAGTTTCTCATATAACAAATGTATGAGAACCTTTCAGAGTTAAACGACATATTATTTTGCATATTTCTTGTTGTGTTTGCTCTTGTCATATGTCAGTCTAACTTTGAGGAGTTTTGGAGCAGCTACTCATTTATCGTCATCAGAGTCCTCTGAGGATTTGTCAGTTGTAATTTCACTGCCTCCCGATTTATGTTCACTTTCTTCTTCAGTTTAGTGTCCTCTGTTTTCCCTTTTTCTTTGGCTGTTGTTTGATGTTTCTCCACAAAAGCCTTTGCTTTTTGTACAGAGTCAATCTTCGCTTTCTTATCCTTGTAGTTGAAGATAAGTCCTTCTGGAAATATCCATCTGTAGGGAATGGAATGTTTGCATAGAAAAGAAGTTAAATTTTTATACTGTTTCCTCCGCTTTCATATTTCAAATGGAATGTCTTTTAGTATTCGGATTTCTTCATCTTGTATTTTCAGGGTTATCCCATCAGTAGCTTTTAAAATTGTGTCTCTCGTTGATCTCTTGGAGAACTTAACAAATACTTCACCAGGCAGTTTATTTTTCTTAATGAAATCTGGGTAGGTTTGATAAACCATGTCCATATTGCTTCGTATCAGTTCCATTTTCAAATCCGTCACTGGTGCCAATGCTTCATTTAATATCTCTTTTAAGTTCTCCCCTTTTTTCTCTGGGATACCCTGGAACCTCAAGACATATAATGATTTCTCCATTTGAAGTTGTAGTAGCTGCTCCTTGTCAGAAATCAGCTCTTTTCCTACCACCTCCAGTCTCTGGTTTATCAATTTTGTCTTAGTTTCAACTTGTACAACCGTTTTATGAGTTTCTTCTGTTTTGATAGTTGTTTCTTTCCGCTGTTTCTGAAGATCATCAAATTTACTGTTGAGATTTGTCATCTGGTCCAGCAGAGAGCGCAAAGCTGTAGTTAACATGTTTGGGAAATTGGTAGGCATTTCAGGCTTGTGTCTCGATGACTGTGAGCTGGCAATTCCTGGAGAAGGATTCTTTTTCAGCGCCATTTTATCTCCTCGTAGAGACATTGCTTACATAAGAAAAAGTTTGGACACTCTGAAGGTCTGTTTATTTAATTACACTCTGAGCTGGTCTACATTCTCTTTGGCTATGTTGATTTTCAGCATCAACCGGCTCTCTGCCCTTTGCTTTATACACCACGGATTTTCCCTGGGAGGGGATTCCTCACTCCTCTTCCTCTACCAATTCAGATTAGGGCTTTCAGGCAGTTGATCGCTTCTCCGCGTAGTTAGTTAAATATGCTCAAACTCACAGTTCATCCCAGCATTTGCTTCAGAGGCTGGGTGGGAGCAACAAAGTGCTAGATCACTTTCTTGCTTTCTCCGGCATGTGCCTCTGCGTCCATAATGGGCTCGCAGTGGCGGGACCTATAGGGGCCTTAAAAGAGGCACCCCTCGCGCCCCAGGCTACAAGCCCCCTACAAGGGCTCTCAGGGCCCCCAGAATCATCTGGGACCTCTCCCATCCACGGCTATAACAGGGCGCTCACATCAGAGTGAGATGGAGTGCACCCATTCAACAAGTCGCTAAAACCGGAAGTCAGAATTTCTTCTTGGTTTTTTATGTGGGAAGCCAAATCATTGCCGAATAAAAGAGATAATTCCAATGCTGGCTAAACACCTATCACCCACTTGCCCTGGAACTGTTTATATTTAATAGGGGTCTGAGCTAAAGCCACCTCAAAAGCAGGTGCCTTTAATAGTACATGTTCTTTCAGGTAAGTACTGTTGTTTCTGTACTAACTTTGGATGGATTAAAGAAATCTGTGCCCCCGTATCTCTATATGAGTCAATCTCTTCATCATTGATGGTTACAGTCTCTATATAGTCTCTGTTCAAACTCTCCTGCACCCTCCATATCTGTAAGACACTAGCTGGCCTTTTTGCTGAGTGTTTACTGTGGGGGCAGGGAGGACTGTTGCCTTAGTATCTTGGCTCAGGCATTTCACAAGTTTAATGGTTTTGGCAGTTGTTGTTGTTTTGCCCTCTCTAACTTTGTACAGACTTTTATTATATGTCCCAGGGGTCTTTTCGTAGAAAAAAAGCTGCAGGAGCTCATTAGCATAAGGTATGCTAATGAGCTACTAGGCTATTAGCATAATAGCTCATTAACTTATGCCATGACCCCTAACATCACCAGAAGTGATGTCAGAAGGGGAAGCAAAAGGGGGGAAGACATTTTCAAAAGCCTCCCCTCCCCTTCCCCAGCTGACCTGTAGGGGAGGGGAAGCGAAGAGAGAAGGGGTTTAAAGTAAAAACCCCTTCTCACTAAAGTTGGGCCTCAGAAGGAGGAAAGAGGGAAGGAAAGAGAGAGAGAGTAGAGAGAAGAAAAGGAAGGAAAGAGGGAAAGAAAGCGAAGAAAAGAAGGAAGGAAAGAGGGGATAAAAAGAGAGAAGGAAAGAGGGAAGGAAAGAAGAAGGGAAAGAAAGAAAGAGAAGGGAAGAACATAAGAGAAGCCAATGTTGAATCAGGCCAATGGCCCATCTAGTCCAACACTCTGTCACACACTGGCCAAAAATACCAGGTGCCATCAGGAGGTCCACCAGTGGGGCCAGGACACTAGAAGCCCTCCCACTGCTGCCCCCCCAGCACCAAGAATACAGTGCATCACTTGCCCCAGCCTGAGAGTCTATACCTTGTGGCTAACAGCCACTGATGGACTTCTGCTCCATAACCCTAACCCTAACCCTAAACATATTGGATAAACAGAAACTGGATAAACACAATTCCCTCTTGAAGCTGTCCATGCTTGTAGCCGCCGCCACTTCCTGTGGCAGTGAATTCCATGTGTGAATCACTCTTTGGATGAAGAAGTACTTCCTTTTATAGACTACATCAGCTACTTCTTCAAGGCACAATCACAAAGGCCTTCTATTTATTTCAAACAAGGGAAAAATCTAAATTGTCACATGGAAAAAATAAACCTTCCTGTGACACAAGGTCAGAAATTAAAACATGAGAAGCAGTGCATTATTTAAAGAAAAGGAACAAAAAAGACCCCTGCAAAAAGCAATGGGAGAAGTGCTGTGGCAAGCAGAGTTCAGAGCACAAATGGACAGGGCCCAAGTGAGAGAACGAAAGGAGGGAATCCATTTGCCCTAGGGGAAGTGATCTCTGTAGTGTGGAGATGACTAATTCCAAGGCATCCCCAGGTTCCATCTGGAAGACGGCATCCCTATTAGGAACTGAAATGGAAATTGGGCCTTTGGGAGCACGCACACAGCAGGCACGGGCCATTTAAATTTTATCTGAGCTCCCCACCCACCTCAAATCAGAAGAATGAGATACAATGCAATGGCATTTTGTATTCCAGAACAAGAAAGCCATGCCAGGTCTTTGACAATGCATCACACAGAGTAAAGGAACTGTAACATCTGGGACATCAGTAGTATGAGCAAATATGAGCAGCTTTTAAAAAGAAATATATTTAAAGTATGCAAAGATATTTGCCAAAAAGGGGGAAAGATATTAACGTTTCATTCTAAGTCAGCCTCAAAAAGACGGCTTTGATAGACTACATCAGCTACTTCTTCAAGGCACAATCACAAAGGCCTTCTATTTATTTCAAACAAGGGAAAAATCTAAATTGTCACATGGAAAAAATAAACCTTCCTGTGACACAAGGTCAGAAATTAAAACATGAGAAGCAGCGCATTATTTAAAGAAAAGGAACAAAAAAGACCCCTGCAAAAAGCAATGGGAGAAGTGCTGTGGCAAGCAGAGTTCAGAGCACAAATGGACAGGGCCCAAGTGAGAGAACGAAAGGAGGGAA
>NW_015168048.1:911641-935607 GCF_001447785.1 Gekko japonicus
AAAGAGGGAAAGAAAGAGAGAGAGAAGGAAAGAAGGAGGAAAAGAGAGAATGGAAGGAAAGAAGAAAAGGAAAGAGAGAAAGAAAAGGAGAGAAGGAAAGGAGGAAAAGAAAGAGGGCAAAGAGATGGGGGGAGGAAGGCTCTCCCACCCCCATCAAGCCCCCGTCATCCCCGCGGATCCCTCACATGGATCCCTCACTTACCGCAGCGCTCCAGCGCGGGCAATGGTCCTCCTCAAGCCTTCCCAGGGCCGCAGCGCTCCAGCGTGAGCCCTGGGACACCAACGATGAGTTTCTTTGGGCCTTCCCGGGGCTGCAGCGCTCCAGCGCGGGCCCTGGGAGGCCAACAACAGGCCTCCTCGGGCCTCCCTGTGGCTGCAGCACTCCAGCGCAGGCCCCAGAACACCGACAACGGGCCTCCTCGAGCCTCCCCGTGGCTGCAGCACTCCAATGCGGGCCCTGGGACACCGACGACAGGCCTCCTCGGGGCTGCAGCACTCCAGCATGGGCCCCGGGACACCGATGACGGGCCTCCTCAGGCCTTCCTGGGGCCGCGGCACTCCAACGCAGGCCCCGGGACACCGACGGCGATGACGACGCTCCGGCACGCTCCGGCCCCAAAAGACCCCTGATATGTCCTGTTTCTTGGCAGTGGAAACAGGTGACTGTTCTTTTTCTATTCAGAGGACTCCCCGTCTTGCTGGGTTGTCGTTAGCAAGCCCAAACTTCTCTGAGGGAACCCACATTCAGGATTTCTTCACAGGATTAACCCACATAGTTTTTTCTAGATCTCCCTCAATCTCATCTAGGATTGTGGCTGCTTTTTGTCCCTCAGCACCCATCTGAACTGTGAGGGAACCTGGCTGTAAAATTGTTCCAGCCCAATTCGGTTTCTCAAGTCCTCAAAGGTGATGACTTCACTACCCTCAGATCATCTGTTTAGGGCTCTGTCTAGGCGGCACCCTGAGAATATGTTTCCCCAGGCTTTCTTTTGATTTCTCTGAACATTTTTCTGCTTTGTTCAGCGGTGAACCCATAATGGACTCTAACTCTCTCTTTGAATACCTGTTAGTTAGAGGTCTCCTCATCTCTTAGTTTAGAGTAGATTTCACTCAACCCCCCATAAATCTGTGGTCTTAAGTAAATCATCCTGTCCTCATTATCTATATATAAATCTTGGCAGGTTTTTTTCAAAACTGAACAGAAAAGCTTCCACATCATCCCCTATATGATATCTGGGGAACTTTTCCTGTTCTTCTGAGGGATGGTGTTCCTCTCTAGGGTTAATGTGGAGGTTTGCTCTTAAATGAATTTCATGGAGCTTCAAATTAAACATTTTCTCTTCATGTTCTCTTTCTGCTTCCCTTTTTCTTTGTCCTCTATTCTAATCCTTTCAAGTTCTGTCTTTTTCTTTTTGTTTTTCCTCTGCCTGCCTTTGTTTTTTTTTCTTTTTCTGCTAGTATCCTGGCCATTTGAATTTCTTTTTCAGCCTCTATGCGGACTAACTCCAATTGTAATTTCATGGCCTCAATATTTTGACTAGGATTCTCTTGAGGAATCCCTCCCTGTGCCTTTCCATGCCCAGTTGCTTTAACTGTTTTCTGTGGAGGTGCCAATTCTGACAGGAATTTTTCTTTAAATTTTATTTTTTTTAAAAAAGCCTTACATTTGTTTTCTTGTCAGTTTATTTGTGTTTGTGGAACACTTTTTGTGGGTTTAATTCAGATCACGACGCTGCCACCAAATATGTAACGGCAGGGGGGTTCTCAGCAAATTTCCCCCTCTCTACCACCAGTCCACCCTCTTCTTGACACAGAGGTTTATGACACCCTCCACTTTAAACACAAATACAAGATTATTTAAAATAACACTGGGGGACAGGGTTATAAACAGGGAGTCAATCAGTTGTTCAGGCTTTCTTTTGTTCCTCCCCACCCCCTTTTAACTTTGGATTGCTCTTAGGTCTTTTAGTTTTCTTCCAGACCACAACCTTCCTGCACACTCCATCTTTTATATCTCTGTTCTATTGAAGGCTCTCCCACAGTCTACCGTCTCCTTAAACTGCTTCACTTGCAGTTGGTCCCTAGGTAGAACTGTATAACCTTCCCCAACAGGGTTTCTTATACAGGAGCACTATGTGTGTCTGAGTTATACACCAGGAGTTTCTATCATTAAACTCCTCAGCAGGGTCCACACTCTCTCTACCATCCGAGAGCACCCTTTCTCTCCTTCCTCTTCTGGTCAGCAGTCAGCCCTTAACCCTCTTTTCAACCGCTTTTTCCTCCCTTCAGTTCAAAACTGAAGATTCCAAAACCATTACATCATACATACTCTCTCTGCCTCTCTGGTCATGTGACCACTCAGCTGCAGGCTACCTTCTAAGCAGCTAGCTATGCTTATAAACTTTGCTCTGAAATTAAGCTTTCCATTACACTTGGCTTTGTAGAATCCAACTGAAATTAAAACACATGAAATAACATACTGAAGATGTGGATATTGTAGTAAGATGTGGATACTGTAGATGTGGACTTAAAAATTTTTGTATTTGAGAAAAATGAATAATATGACAGTCTCAATGGAAACTGCATATATTATGAGCTAACAATGAAAGCCCTCTGCTGAGTAGGATCTAGGCCCGCTAGCTTTGATTATTTGCAACAAATATTGTAACCTTATGCATGTGTGTTCAGAAATTCTAATTGTTACTTCTAGAAAAATATAAACAATTGTAACATGATTCTTTTTCTGTGGAACTCCTGCCTAGTTCATTGGCACTATATGTCTTAATAGACCCTTCTGCCAGTCTGAAATTGGGGTAAGGGATGTGCCAAGAGGCATTTCACTGTGGAAAGTCCACATTTTCCCCGAGGTCTCCCACTTTGAAGCAGTACATGGTGGGGAAAGTATGAGCCTAGAAAAGTTGAGCAAAGATGTGTACTCCCTTTACTGTGGGACATTAGTATAGAACATTAGTGGCCACAGATCAGCACAAGAGATGTGGATATTATGGAGTTGTAGCACATTCAGACAACAGGAAGATGAACCATAGGCACAGACTCAGGCCTAGCCTCTTGCTGTCTGTCCCATTTTTATGTCAAGAATAATAGAATCACATCAAGAATAATAGAATCACAGAGTTGGAAGGGGCCACACAGGTCATCTAGTCCAAACCCCTGCTCAGTCCAGGATCAGCCTAAAGCATCCCTGACTACTGTTCATCCAGCCACTACTTGAAGACTGCCAGTGAAGGGGAGCTCACCACCTCCCTAGGTAGCCAATCCCCCCCCCCAATATCTAGCCAGTACTTTTCCACCCGTAATTTATACTCATTATCATGAGTCCTATCCTTTGCTGCTAGCAGGAACAGCTCCTTGCCCTTTCCCCCCACCAGCCTAGAGGGACCGGAGCAGTGGGCTGGCTGTTGGCGGCCACCACCCAGCTCCTCCTCCAGTCTCTCCATAGCCCTCTGAGTCTGTGGAGTGATCTCCTCACCTCTTGTAATAGTATCCTATTCTGGCCCAGTTAGGTATATAAACTAGAGCCCTACACTAGATTACTTAGAGTTTTAAAACAAAAAAACTTCCTGGACAGACGCTTATTAGACTGACCTACTTAAAGCAATGGCCCTAACAAACCAGAAACACCCACCCACCCAGCCTAGAAACCCTTTTTAAACCAACAAACCCCCCAAACCAATGCCACACAACTGAACTACCTAGTGCCACCGCCAACTTCCAAGCCTGAGAGAGAGCAGCAGAGCACCTGACACACACACCCCCCAGCAACCAGAAGGAAATCCTTACTCTAAGTCTGTCTAGCTACCTAACAAACAAACAAACAGGAAGGAATCTCTCCCTTATAATAAAGCAGTAGTGGGGACCAACGTTCTAAAATGCCTGCCTTTAGTGTTTGGCCGGAAGAATTGCCACTCAGAAGACACTGGCTGGGTTGACTGCTATAAAACAGAAAGCAATCAAACATACTATCTCCATCTATTTATCTATTGAACAGGAAAACTACTAAACCGGATAACAGGGAGAGAGACACACACAGAGAGAGAACCAGGGCACCAAACACCCCCCCCCCGCAACCAGACAAACAAGAAAACCTGGGAAACTTTCCTAGACCCAAACCAAAACCTTCACAACAAAGCAGCTCACCAAACAGACAAAAAACAAACAAACAACCCCAGACAGTAAAACTTTTAAACCCGCACCCCACACCCAAGCAATAACCACAAACATTTTTCCCTCTAAGCTGAGTTAGTGTGAGGTAACTCACAGTTTGTTAGCATCCGGCTCACACATTTTTGTCTTAGCTCAGGAAGGATGGCTCCAGAGCAAACTAATTGATGCAGTAGCCAAATAGCTTGCTCACAACTTTAATGCCATTAACTCACAAAGTAGGATTTTTGCTCACAAGACTCCACTCAACACGCAACCCCCCCCCAACACCCCACCCCAGAGAACCCACAGAACCCACCCACCCAGACCAATCCATCCAACCCAAAGAAGGGGGAAAGCCCCTTAAAAATAGAGGGGAAAAGAGAAGTCTTTTAAAAATTGAAGAGATCCCACTTTAAATCAAACCTGGCAATGTCTTCAGGAGTCCAGGGAGTCCAGCAGTCCACAGGAAGAGGGCAGCAGGACAGGCACAGAGAGAAGCCAGCAGCTGAAGCCAAAGGCCAGCACAGCACAATCTCTCAGCCAGGCAGCCACCAGGAAGGAAGGAAGCAGCAATAGAGTCTAGCCACTGGGCAGGACTCCTTATATCCTCTCTGCCAAAGCACAGGACAGTTTTTTAAAAAATGACACTGTCCTGTGATTGGCCAAAGAGGATGCAACTCACCCCTATTGGGAGAGTTGCAAGTCCCCCCCCCCAAGCAAGGTAGGTGGTGTGCTGTGCAACACCAACCTTTCAAGGGCTGCACATGCATTTGCAAGTTGCAAATGCATAGCAGTGATTGGCTGAAATTAGCCTCCTCCCCGGACCCAGGGAAGAGGCAGGAAAAGACCAGTTTCGGCGAGAAAGGCAGCAAGAGGGTAAGTAAAGTTTTACTTTCCCCCTTCCTGCCTTTCCCCAGCCATTTTTAAAGCTGCCAAATACTTGCTGAATACTTCGGCAAGTACTCAGCTTCTTGTATTTGGCTGGCCAAATCAGATTAAAGAATCTGATTTGGCCAGCGGATGGGCCGAAGTGGGCCAAATCACTAGTATTCGGCCAAGTATTCAGCTCGGCCAAACTGAATTCACATCCCTAGTCCAGACCAAGCCCTGTGGCACCCCACTGGACACCTCCCTCCAATCAGATGAAACAGAGAACAAGCTACACCAAGATGTGGGTTTGAATAACTCAAGGTGTGCTATAACAACATTTCTTTTCTCAAGAGATTTTTTATCCCCCTTTTTAATTGCAAAAGCATTAAAAGTGGTTAAATGTCAACATTCAACAGATTTTTTTTTTAAAAAATAGCTTGACATACAATTGTGTATTTCAGAAAGTCCTATATGTGATTAAAATGGTAGGTAAACGGTACAAATTCTACCTAGCATCTAAAAGGGCTTAATGTAATCAGCAAGTGAATCTGAGTAAAGAGGGATTTCTGTAATCAGGATGCCACCAAAGAGAATGTCCTGTTCAATAGCTACCCTACATTCATAGTCAGATGGATCTAGAGGTACCTGATGAAGATTTTAACTGACAAAATGTTTATATGGGAGCAACTATTCCTTAAAATAAATCAATCTCAGATTGTTCAGGCTCTTATAGATAAAATTCAACACTATTAATTCTGTTTCAGAAACAGGTTCTCGATGAAGATCTACCCCCCTTTCAGGAAATGTGTTTCATATGAGCATTCCAAATAACAATCCGGTTGCCTTACTTTGGGCCAACTGAAGTTCCCAAAGTATCTTCAAAGGCAAGTCTATGTATAATGCAAGAGTAATCCAGCTTGATAATTACTAGAGCATGGATAATAATGGCAAGACAATTTTTATCTCAGAGGAGCCAAAGTTGGTGAAAAATACTTGCTCAAGATCTAAGCATGCCCTGGATCTAAGAATACTATCCATCTGATCCTTAAGGGAACAGGAGAAGTACTGTATGAATTGATCACTTACCAACAATACCCCCAATCTTGTCTGTATTCTTTGGACATGACTTGTGGTACTGTTGGCTGCTCTAGGTATAGAGGCTCAGGTGACTGCAAGCTATTTACAACTTGGAGCTAGTCAGGATTTGTATTTTTGTAGAACTTTCTCTATTTCCCTCAACCTGAGGGTTTTTTCAACCTGCTACTATAAACCCTGCCTATACTACTTACAATGTCCACCAGTCATGCAGCATGGATATGTCTTGATATGTATACTAGAAGGGAAAACATCTCTCTTATAAAACATATCTACTAATCTATGTTATTAAAATCATATTTCAGTGGATGATTCCAAGTTGTGATGATCCAATGCTGCCTGAAGCTAAAGCGTATGAAGAGTTTAATAATACATCAGTCATTTTAGAGCGCTTTGCTCTTAGTGGGGGGCTGCTCTGCCTGCGTACTCCCTGATTATGGAGGCAATATAAATTGGCCAGTTATGTGCCCTGCACAACGCTGCCATCTCATTATCTCTATAATTCAATGAAGGATTTAAACAAATGTAGCTCAAGTAGACCTTAATCCATTAGAAGCAGCTCACTGTGGCAGAACACTCCTGTCCGCTATTATAAGCTGCTTTCCTTAACTTTTAAAAACTGGAACTCCAGATGTGATGAGGTAAACATAACAGTATTCTGTAAGGATTGTGGGGAGTAGGGCTTCCAAAAGGCCTGGAGAAAAAAAATAACCATGTCCCTTTAAGACAGACTTAATGTGTGGTAATGGGCAGCTGAAGCTTTGGTAAATAACATCCCATTAAGCTTCTATTATAGAGACAGATCTCTCCCCCACTCCCAGGCATTGGCATCCCTTATCTGCTTAAAAAAAATCTTTGGTTGCTATTGCTCAGATGTGAATTTAAGTTAGAGAAATATATGGGGGGGGGATGTTTTGGATCAAAATAAAGGCAAGTGTGGATTTAATCTGAAAGTTTCCTATGTGAATGAAAAGCAATGTTTGATGTCCCCCACAGAATTGAACTATTTCTTGTGTGTTTCATCTGAAACATGCTAGAGGCAGATGTGTCATTATGATGGTTCCCCATTTCCACTTTTTTTTCTTAGCTGAGTAGCCCCTTTTTCCTCCTTGTTTCTCTGGCCCCTCAGTTGTTTAAACATATACATATATATTTGACCCAACCTAGGATGCTGAGGAACCAAAAAAACTCTTTCTTGGTATATGTCTGGTTATGGCATACAAGAAGCTGATATTAATTTATAACACATAAACTGTTTTATTTCACTTTTAAGATGAAATGGTCATGTCAGACTGTCAGGGAAGTTTCAGCTTTAAACATGGCAGGTGAAAAGGCAACAGGAGTGAGGGAAACTTTGTATAACTATACACAATAGATTGTCACAAAAATGTTGCTGTTTTCTCATCTTGTAGAATTTTGAAGCTTGAGAAAAAGAGAGGAGGATTAGCAGTTCCAAATAAAAAATCATAATACCAAGCAGCAGGTCTGGTCTAAATTGTGGACTGGATTAAAAACCCAAGACGTAGAATAGTACAATTATAATCAGCATCCCTTGATGAAGGTTTACACAATTTTTTATGGATTAAGAAATTGGCTAAAACATCATAACACAAGAAAGAAGTCACATAATCAGAGACAGCCTTTGAAAATATGGTGTACATGCTGGAATTTATTGAGCCCCTCAAACTCTCTGCTTATGACCCCAATAGAAGCCTACCATGATAAGAACATGAGAAATAAAAATGATTTTTTAACATATGGCATGATGATAAAAACTCAGGGGGAAATTCATTCATGGCAAGATATCAAAGATGAAGGTGTGAACATTCAATGGCTGCTATATTATCAGTCTCAGGACTAAAGGAGACCATGAGCACTGAAGGTGGAATTCTAAGAAATGTGACTGAATTTGAACAGCTGATTATAAAACAAAAAAAGCATTTACTATTATGGTGAAAAACTGTATGATTAAATGGATGCAAAACTTAAGAACAGATACTTATGCAACAATGGGAACAACTATGGGGGAAAGATATAAGATTTACAGACAGTCAGATATTAAGAGAAAATGGTACACATTTTTTTTAGATGGTATATAACTCCAAAGGGCATTGAGAAAGCTGATTAGAGCTACAAAGGAAAGTGCTGAAAATGTCAAGACATAGATGGAGCCTTCTTTCATATGTGGTGGACTTGTAAAGAAGCAAAAAGATTCTGGAAAGAAATACACTGAAAAATGCACAACATATTAAAGTTTAAATTTCCAGTGGAAGCTAATAGCATGCTATTAGGTATTCTGCTTAGCAAATATTCGAAACTTTTAGAAGAGATATTCAAATATGTGGTGACAGTGGCTAGAACTATTTACGCAGTAAAATGGAAATTAGACTTCCGTTCACTTTTAGAAGAATGGAAAAATAAACTTGCTGAATATGCAATTAATGGCAAAATTAACAACCTTCTTGAGAAACAGGTCTATTACGAAATCTGAGACAAGATGGAGTGTGTATTATGTACGTGTACTATGCCAGCAGGAGACAAATTTAGAATGAGAAGCAGTCTAAAATATTATATACACACGTGTGGTAATGAAATAGAAGTAGAATTAAAAACTGTTTAAAATGTAACATCTTGAATACAAATAGGTTTTTGATATGAGATATATAATAGACCTTCCTTTGCAAATTGATATATTTTTTAATCTGTTAAAGGTTCTTTTTTAAAATAGATTTTTATTAAGTTTTTAAAATATACAAGCGTAAGGAAAGGGGAAAGGGTAGGGGGAAAAACATATCTAATAATTTTCTGCATGTGACTTTACTTTACTTGTAATTTCATACATGGATAAGCTGCGAGGTTTAAAAGTTCAAAAGGTTTTAAAAGGTTTTTTTTTTTTAGGGAGGCAGTGGGGCCCTTGGATGACCAAGGGGTACAAGGAGTATTGAAGGATGATAGGGAAATGGCTGAGAAGCTAAATGCATTTTTTGCCTCTGTCTTCACTGTGGAAGATGAGAAGTGCTTGCCCACTCAGAACCGCTGATTTCAGGAGGTGTGTTGAAAGACGTGAGTCAGATTGAGGTGACGAGAGAGGAGGTCCTAAAACTGATAGACAAAAACTGATAAATCACCAGGCCCAGATGGCATACATCCGAGAGTTCTGAAAGAACTCAAATGTGAACTTGTGGATCTCCTGACAAAAATATGTAATCTTTCCTTAAAACCAGCCTCCATTCCTGAGGACTGGAAGGTAGCAAATGTCACTCCCATCTTTAAAAAGGGTTCCAGAGGAGATCCGGGAAATTACAGGCCAGTCAGTCTGACGTCGATACCGGGTAAATTGGTGGAAACCATTATTAAGGAAAGAATTAGTAGGCACATAGATGAACAAAACCTATTGAGGCAGACTCAACATGGGTTCTGGCCTCCATTCCTGAGGATTGGAAGGTAGCTAATGTCACTCCCATCTTTAAAAAGGGTTCCAGAGGAGATCCGGGAAATTACAGGCCAGTCAGTCTGACGTCGATACCGGGTAAATTGGTGGAAACCATTATTAATGAAAGAATTAGTAGGCACATAGATGAACAAAACCTATTGAGGCAGACTCAGCACGGTTTCTGTAAGGGAAGATCTTGTCTCACTAACCTGTTAGTGTTCTTTGAGGGGGTGAACAAACATGTGGACAAGGGGGATCCAATAGATATTATTTACCTTGACTTCCAGAAAGCTTTTGATAAAGTTCCTCATCAAAGGCTCCTAAGTAAGCTCAAAAATCATGGGATAGAAGGACAAGTCCTTTTATGGATCAAAAACTGGCTAGTTCATAGAAAACAGAGAGTGAGTGTAGGTGGGCAATTTTCTCAGTGGAGGGTGGTAAGCAGTGGGGTACCGCAGGGATCAGTACTTGGTCCACTGCTTTTTAACTTGTTCATTAATGATTTGGAGATGGGAGTAAGCAGTGAAGTGGCTAAATTTGCGGATGATACAAAGTTGTTCAGGGTGGTGAAAACCAGTGAGGATTGTGAGGCACTCCAAGGGGATCTGTCAAGGATGGGCGAGTGGGCGTCAACATGGCAAATGGGGTTCAATGTGGCCAAGTGCAAGGTGATGCACATTGGAGCCAAAAATCCTAAATATAAATACACATTGATGGGGTCTGAACTGGCAGAGACTGAGCAAGAGAGAGATCTTGGAGTTGTAGTGGATAACTCACTGAAAATGTCGAGACAGTGTGTGACTGCAATAAAGAAGGCCAATGCTATGCTGGGGATTATTAGGAAGGGTATTGAAAACAGATCAGCCAATATAATAATGCCCCTATATAAATCAATGGTGAGACCTCATTTGGAATACTGTGTGCAGTTCTGGGCACCACACCTTAAAAAGGATATTATAGCTTTGGAAAAAGTGCAGAAAAGGGCAACTCGAATGATAAAAGGGTTGGAACACTTTCCCTATGAGGAAAGGTTAAAGCGCTTAGGGCTCTTTAGCTTGGAGAAAAGACGACTGAGGGGTGACATGATCGAGGTTTATAAGATTATGCATGGGAAAGAGCAGGTAGAGAAAGAGGTACTTTTCTCCCTTTCTCACAATACAAGAACTCGTGGGCACTCCATGAAACTGCAGAGCGGTCAGGTTAGAACGGATAAAAGGAAGTACTTCTTCACCCAAAGAGTGATTAACACATGGAATTCACGCCACAGGAAGTGGTGGCGGCTACAAGCATGGACGGCTTCAAAAGGGAATTAGATAAGCATATGGAGCAGAGGTCCATCAATGGCTATTAGCCACAAGGTATAGATAGGGGCTCTGGGGCAAGTGATGCTCTGTCTTCTTGGTGCTTGGGGGGAGTCAACAGTGGGAGGGCTTCTAATGTCCTGGCCCCACTGGTGGACCTCCTGATGGCACTGGTATTTCTGGCCACTGTGTGACACAGAGTGTTGGACTGGATGGGCCTTTGGCCTGATCCAACATTGGCGTCTCTTATGTTCTTATGTAATGCATTAGGGCAATTATATATATCAGATTATATGCTTTCTCTCTTATCCAATTATAGAATGGAGTCCATAGTCTGAAGCAGGACTGTTCGATCCGGTTGCCTCTTATATTCCATATTGAGGGTTTCCACGCTTTTCCAAAAAACATGATTTTTGATTTGTCAAAGTTCAAGGTCAATCTATTTAGTTCACAGTATTCATAGACCCGTGATAATAGCCATTTCATTCCAATTGTGAAAGGGAAAGTAACACTGCATCGTCTGCATATAAAAGCAGTGGAACGTGGATCGACCCAAGTTTGGGACTGTGGCCATCTATGTCCTCCAAGAAAGAGACCATATTATTTATAAAAAGATTAAAAAGTAGTGGGGCCAGAATACAGCCCTGTTTCACCCCGATATTTATTGGGATTTGGGGGGTTAGATCTCCTTCACATGAACATCTGACCTGACAGGTAGTATTGTGTTGTAACTTTTTAATCAGGAATAGCAGTCTCTTATCTATCCCAAAATTCAGGAGCTTCTTCCACAGTAATTCTCTTGGAACAGAATCAAAGGCACCTTTAAGATCTAAGAAGGCCGCAGACAGTTTAAAACCCTTCTCTTTCTTATATTTGTTTACTAGGTGGCTTACCACTACAGAGTGATCTATAGTTGCTTTCCCCTGGCAGAATCTAACCTGTTCAGGACCCAAAATTTGCTGCTCTGTCATCCATACTTTAAGTTTGTTTGCCAGGTGTCCTGCATATAGTTTCCACACAATAGATAACAGACTATTGGGTCTGTAGTTGCTTGGAAGCTGGCAATTTCCTTTTTTAAATACTGGCACCAATATTGCGCTTGTCCACGCATCAGGCATTAGCCCTGGCCCTGACCAGTAGCATCTCCATTTTGTCAGGATTACGTTGACAAGCTGTTTATTTCAGGGGCAAAAGTAACTTTAAATTCTTGCTGGTTCTGTCTCTTGGGGGGTGGGCTCAGAGCATAAGATGTAAAGTACAACTTCAGGAACTTTTTTACCAGTAATCCCTGTAAGTACATATTTTCATCCTTGGTTAGTCTACATGAGAAGAGTAAAGTAGAGATTCCTACTTTCTCCACACCACCACAAATCCACATTTGGGTGGGACTGGCTGAGCAATGCTTGGCTTCTTCCCATGGAAGAAAGGAATAAGGATGTGGCTGTTTATGTGTAAATGCCCAAAGATAGGATAGTGGCGATTGAATGCTTTTAAAGGAGTTGAATGTTCTTAGTACTTTTAGAAAGGTGTATTTTTGATAGAGGTGATTACATTTTTGCAAATAAGATGTTTTATAAAAATCAAACCTGTATTTCTTGTAATGCCAGTTTCCTCTCAAGTCAAACATCTTATATCATCACTTTAATGATGTATTTGCAGTGTAAATTGACAGGTATTTTGAGTACTTTTTCTTCTATGCAGTTGGCAGCATTTACATAGCAACTGGCTAGGCAGCTGCTGCTGGTCTAAAATTTGCTGACTTGCTTATGCTCCAGAGACATCATAGGCAGGTCATGCATCTTTTAAAGTTAACTATATATTAAGTTGAACAAAATTTGAGTCCAGTGGCACCTTTAAGACCAACAAAGTTTTATTCAAGGTATAAGCCTCCCACCTGCTTCCTCCCACCCACAGCAGCAGTGGCAGCAGCCACTCTCCAGGAATCACAACGGATTGCCCAAATACAGAGATCAGTTCGTCTTAGGGTTGTCAGATCTATGTTGGGGAATTCCTGGAGATTTGGGGGTGGAGCTTTGGGAAGATGAGCTTTGAGCTTGGAAGTGACCTCAGCATGGTATAATACCATAAACTCCACCCTGCAAAGCAACCATTTTCTCCGGAGTAACCGGAGAGCAGTTGTAATTCCAGGAGATCTCCAGCCCACACCTGGAGGTTGGCAATGTTTGTTCCCCTGGAGGAAATGACTGCTTTGAATCCCCACTATTCCCAGGCTCCACCCTTCAAATATTCAGGAATTTCCTAACCTGGAGTTGGCATACCTATCTCCTTCCCACCCTACATCCAACCTACCTTTATCTGCCTCTCTTTCTTCAGCTTTCCATCTCCTTTCCCCCTGCAGCTTCTACTGAGGAAGACTTTCTCCACAGTGGGGACTAAGGCAGTTTACATTATTCTTTTTATCCACACAACAACCCTATGAGGTAAGTTGGCCTGAAAGTATGTGACTGGTCCAAAATTACCCAATGAGGTTCCACAGCAAGATTGAGATCTAAACCTGTGTCTCACAAACCCTACTCTGAAGCTCTGACCATTATACTACACAGACTTTCATAGGGTGGCTACTGTTGAACAGTAGCAAGCCGCCGGGCCTAGTTTAATCAAGTAAGTCAAGTGGTATCAAGTCTCCCAGAAGGTGCTGCTAAGCCTAGGTTTGCCAGCCTTCAGATGGGACTTGGATATCATCGAGAACTATAATTGAACTCCAGATAACAGAGATCTGTCCCCCTGGAGAAAATGGGTGGACTCTGTGGCATTATATCCAGCTAAGGCCTCTTCCCTCCCCAAACTCTGCACTTCTCAGCCTTCACCACAGAATCTTGAGGAATTTCCCAACCTGGAGTGGACAATCCTAGTCCCAGGACTGGCTCCAAATCCCCTGCTATTTTAGCCATTCATACTGCAGGACGAATCCTTCCCAATCTGAGCACTCCAATTCTGCTTTCTTTGTTTCTTTCTCTCCCTCTGTCTGGCTATCAGTCAGTCTATTTCTCACTGTTGATACAGTGGGGCCTGGAGTAGATCCCTGTGGTAGCCATTTCAATAGGTATTGGGGGGGGGATTCAACCTTCCCTGAGTTTTTAAAATACTTTTTGACTTTTTCTGCAGAACCATGAAGTCCCCTGAGTCTGTGGAAAAACCCATTGGAGGAGAGTCTGCCCTCTATCTGTGGAAATAAGTATCCACATGCAGAGGGGACTGCTGAGAATTATATATATACTAGGAATAAGGCCTGTTATGGAAATAAATACAATAAGCTCTAGAAAGAGGCTCTGGGAGAGTGCCCTGGCCTTCGGCACTAAGTGTCAATTCGCTGTGGCAACCTCAGTAGGGTATAATGACACAGAATCCACCGTTTTCTCCAGGGGAACTGATCTCTGCCATCTGAAGAGCAATTGTCATTCTGAGTGATCTACAGCCCTCACCTGGAGATTGGCAACAATGGTACCCCAGGAGGAAAAGTAGTCTTTCTCTGCAATGGGGACCAAAGCAACTTACATCATTCTCCTCTCCCCCTTTTGACTTGCACAACAACCCTGTGAGCTCGGTTAGGCTGAGAGTCTTTGACTCATCCAAAACCACCCACTCAGCAAGAACCTGGGTCTAGCAGAGCCTGCTCTGAAGCGCTGACTCCTATGCGTAGGGTAGCCAACCTCCAGGTGGAGCCTGAAGATCACCAGGTATCACATCTGAACTCCAGACCCTCCACATGGTTTTCAGTAGTTCATGGGGTTTGTGGTGAGAAGTGGGGGGGGGAGTGACAGAGATTGCTAAAATAGCTTACATCCAGCCTAACAGTGGTTTGGTGTGCCCATCAGCTGATTGGCTGAAATAGATACAAGCCATTTCAGCAATCCCTCCTCCCACTTCCAAGTTTTCCCTTTAAATGGCTTTTGCAAGAACTCCCCCCCCTCCATTTTACTGGCCTCAGGGAGCTGCCCCCAGCAGAAAGGAGGGAGGGAAGACCCCCCCCCCCCGCATCATGAACCTCATGAAACAAATCAGTTCATTAAATGGGGATGTTTGTGAAGGTTCATGTGACCCCACAAACTGGGACAAACCTCTATTTTCCTGGTTCATGCCCATCCCTAGTATCAATTTTTGACATTTTTCTACCCTCCCCCAGCAGATGGGATTGAGGCAGTTTACAAAATAACAAAATTGTCATAAAACAATGAGAGAAGCAATAATACCACAGCATAAAGGCAGCAGTTAAACCATCAAGGTGATGTAATACTTCAATAAGGTCAAAGAGTTTAAATGAGGTTAAAAGCAAACTATTTCCCTATCCACTGAAATCCTCTTCATCAAATGCCTGGGAGAACAGCTGCTGAACAAGAAATACCATTTATCTGCTTGAGGACAAACAAAGTTGGGAGGTAGCAGTCAGGCAAGAGAGCGTGAGGTCTGCTTTGTTACACAAGGACAGAAGATTTACTCAGCCACTCCCAACTGGCTCCAGCCATTCAAGGTCAAGTGCTATTACAGAAGAGTGTGATCTTGTCTTTATCTTACAAAGTACTGCAGGATTTTCCCCCCAACATGCAACTGGTCCTATTGACTTTGTGGAAACATGCTTAAGCAGAGCTGCTTCAGGAAGACTGAAGAATCTGTAAACAGCATTTTTGAAATTGCTCAACTAAAATGACACTCAGCCTGGCTACAGCCTTCTGCTACTGCAGAAGTAGCATTTACACTTTTGACCAGGGTTATTTCTTATTCCAAAGTGTAATCGTTGTCATACCCACTGAGGGTTTTTTGTTAACCCAGTGCTGGGCTGTAATTCAGTGGTAGAGCATCTTGCTTTTTATACAGAAGGTCTCAGATTCAGTTCCTGGTATCTCCTGTGAAAGGCCTCCATCTGAGACCCTGGAGAGCTACTGTCTGCTGGAGGAGACAGTACTGAACTTGAGAGACTGATAATAGGAGTCAGAAAAAGGCAGCTTGCTCTGTTCACATGACTAGCCATTTGCCCCGCATGCAGTGCATAGTGCTTGTCTTTACTTTGTGCCAAGCCATTATTACAAACTGAGAGATGAAACATACAGTTCCTTTCTGCAGGGATTGTTTTCATTCAAGACTGACTTTCTTCTGAAATGTTTATGTCCTTCACACTGCTAGTGAGGTCATGATGAGATGTGTGACATTTCTCATTCATCCAAAGGCTGCTAGAGGAATAGACACTGGTGTCTTTATGATGTGCAAGGTGGAAAAAGAAAAAATGTCTGCCACTGCATAGTGCCACTGCCTCATCTATTAACCAGCTGCCTCAGCTATTTATTGCTTCACTCAACATAGGATTGATACATTGCAAGACCTCTAGAAAAGTAACAGGGCTGCTTTAAACACTAGACATTTTTACAAAGTACAAAGAGGGGCGAAAGTGTGATATACATTCCAGTGTTATCCATAACATACTCCTCCTGCAAAGTCCTGGATGTAATTTTACTTATTTACCTATTATTAAAATATTTATACCCCACCTTTCCTCTTGGCTTAAGGCAGCTAACCCATGGAAGAGGTGAAGATGGAATACTTGAAGGCTTGAACTAGACTGAGTTTGTTCCCTACAACAAAATGTCTTTAATCCTACATTTTAGTTGTGGGGAGAAAGACTCAAATCTTCATGAGAATGGTAAGATCAAATAATGGGATTTTTGATGCCTCTCTCCTTCTGGAAGGAACCAAATCCTCCACAGTCAGCCTGTGATCCTCAAAAGCTCAGAAGCAACCTCTAACAAGGTTAGGGCCTGGTGTGAGAAGAAAAGGAATTCTGTATGCACCTGATAACCCCCTTGCCTAAAGTGGGTTGTTAGATGTTGGGGGATCAAGGTCAATTATAGTTATACTAGGAATAAGGCCCATTGTGGAAATAAATACAACAAGCTCTAGAAAGAGGCTCTGGGCAGGTGCCCCAGACTATGGCACTCAGTGTTAATTTGCTGTGGCAACCTCAGCAGGGTATAATGACAGAGTCCACCGTTTTCTCCAGGGGAACTGATCTCTGCCATCTGAAAAGCAGCTGTAATTATGAGTGATCTCTAGCCCTCAGCTGGAGAATAGCAGCAATGATTCCCCAGGAAGAAATGGCTGGTTTGGAGGGTGGAGTCTATGGCTGTGTACCTGTCTAAGGTCCCACCCCTCCTCAAACCCCACTGTCTCCAGGCTCCACCCCTCAAATCTCCAGGAATTTCTCAACCTGGAGTTGGCAACTCTGTCTCCTTCCCAGCCAACCATCAACCTATCTTTATCTGCCCCTCTGACTTCAGCTTTACACCTCCCCCCACTTGCAGCCTCTACCTAGGAAAAGTACAGTCTTTCTCCGCAGTGGAGACCCAAGCAGGAGGGAAGCAACCTCAGCAGTGTATAATGACCTAGAGTCTACCCTGTAAAGCAGCCATTTTTTTTCAGGGAACAGATCTCTGCCATCTGGAGAGCAGTTGTAATTCTGAGTGATCTCCAGCCTTCACCTGGAGATTGGCATGAATGGTTCCCCAGGAGAAAATGGCTGGTTTGGAGGGTGGAGTCTATGACACTGTACCTGTCTGAGATCCCACCTCCTCAAACCCCACCCTCTCTAGGCTTCACCCGTAAAAATTCCAGGAATTTCTCAGCCTGGAAGTGGCAACCCTATCTCCTTCCCAGTCAACCATCAACCTACCTTTATAAGCCACTCTGACTTCAGCTTTCCAGCTCTTCCCCCCCCTCCCTGCAGTCTCTACCTAGAAAGAGTACAGTCCTTCTCTGCAGTGGGGACCAAAGCATCTCACATCATTCTCCTCTCCCCCTTTTGATCTGCACAACAACTCTCTGAGACAGGTTAGGCTGAAGGTCTGTGACTGTTCCAAAATCACCCAGTCAGCTTCCACAGCAAAAACCTGGGTCTGGCAGACCCCGTTCTGAAGTGCTGACAGTTATGTCACACTGGCTGTCATAGGGTGGCCACCTCAGCAGGGTATAATGACACAGAGTTCACCATTTTCTCCAGGGGAACTGATCTCTGCCATCGGGAGAACAGTTGTAATTCTGAGTAGTCTTCAGCCCTCACCTGGAGATTGGCAACAATGGTTCCTCAGGAGGAAAAGTAGTCTTTCTCCGTAGTGGGGGCCAAAGCAGCTTACATCATTCTCCTCTCCCCCTTTTGATCTGCACAGGAACCCTGTGAGGTAGGTTAGGCTGAAAGTCTATGACTGGTCCAAAATCACCCACTCAGCTTTCAGAGCAAGAACCTGGGTCTGGCAGACCCTGCTCTGAAGCACTAACTGCTACGCCACACTGGCTGTGGTACCACCTGGTATCACAACTGAACTCCATACAATAGATCTCTCTCACCCCCTGGAGAAAATAACTGCTTTGGAGGGTAGCCTCTATGGCATTCTATTCAGGGGAAGCCTCTCCCCTCCCCAAACTCTGGCTTCCATAGACTCCACCACAAAATCTCCAGGAATTTCCCAACCTGGAGCTGGCAACCCTAGTCAGGACTGGTCCCAATGAGCTCCCCACAAAGGCCAAAGTAGACCTTCTCCCCCCACCTTTTTACTGACAGAACCAAGTTTGGTTGCCTAGCAACAGCCACTGAGGGGAAAGTAAGCCTCACAGCTGGAGAAGAGAATGGTTTGACAGACGCTGGCCCACCACAGTAGCCAGCAAGTCAGCCACGGAGGAGCCAAGCAGTAGAAGCATCTTTGTCAGGAGAGACAGCCATTCTTGCAGTTTATTCAGACAGGGAAGTGGCCAAGCTGGCAGTGGGCGAGGGAGAGGAGCGGACCCAGCACCCAGCCAATGGCAAGTGAGTACTCTTGAGTGGTGGCTGATGGGCCAATGGCTGATGGAGTGCACAGCACAGCCAATGGGTGAGCCGGAAAGTGCCAATACATTGGACTAAATATATATATATGATGTGTACTGGCTGTAGTTTGATCTCTCCAAACAACAAGGGGAAAAGACTAGTGTCACAGGAGTCCCAAATATACAAATTCCACTAGTAGATAACACCGTCAAATATTGCCAAAACAATATATCAAACAATTATAAAGTTGGTGGTGTCACAACAACATTTATGCATACTGTAACTATATTAAGGCATAATATTTCCTCCTTTGAAGATAAGACAAAGTCCATGTATTCAGTGTAACTTGATAACTTGATAGGAGGAGTCCACATAGTCACCAACTTTATAATTGTTTTGGCAATCTTTGATGGTGTTTTCTACTAGTGGAATTTGTAGTTTGATCTCTGGCTGCTTCAATTAATACAGAAGGCAAGGAGCCAGAGGGGTGTCTGAGCTAGTGAAAGCATGCAGAGTTGCACTTCTAAATGACTGTTATGGAGGTCCCTCAGTTTTAAAAAACACTGAAGTTCTAGTACAAATGTACCAGAGAGAGATAGGGAGAGTCTTCAGATTCCAAACAGCACATATAAGATGTAGTTTAAAATTTAGACATCAAGTCCTGAAAAATACGCCAAATTCAGCTGACTTGTTCTAGTATACAGAATTGGTTTGAAAGGTCAGAAGGCACCTTATTTGCACTTGGTATTGTACTAATAATAGAAATGCTGCTCCCTAATTAGGCACAAGGCTTTGCTTTTCAAAGCCATGTTGTGCTGAGCAGAGAAAGCATAACTGCTGTTCTGTCATATTACCAGTACCATTAGTACTTAGGTTAAATGCTGCCTCAGCGGGTTTCCCACAAGCCATTCCATCTGGGTTTTGATATAAAATCAACAAGAAGTCTCTCTTCCTAGAATGAGTCAGTTCTTCCGTTCCACACACCCCCCAACCTGGCAAAGATTGCTTTGTGAGCACAAAATCCTTCTGAATTCTATTGCATCATTGTGTTCTAATTACAGAACTTGCAATCAAATATTTGAGGTCATACTAGTAGCCTGTATCAATTAACTTTCTGCTAACCTAGAATGTATTGATTTTCTCCCCCCTGAACCGCATGTTTGCAAAAAAAAAGGAGCATTGTGACAATAATAGCAATATTAATCCACTTGTCCCACCACCAAAAGGCTTATAAGACAATGCAAGTGCCATTATATATTATACCATAATACTGTCCACCTTTATAATATATAAATGACTTTATATTTAACTTTAAACTATCTTATATTATCATCATCCATATGTCAGAACAGCCCGAATTTCAGAGGACACAATCCTCCCACATGTGACAGTGCCCATGTTTGGAAGGATTTCCCCAGCAAGTAACAGTATCCTTTCCCTTCCCTCCCACATATATAGAAACATTGTCAAGTGACAAGGCATGAATGATCTGGCATGTACCTCCTGTGTCTCCAGTCTGCTTTTTCCACATGTTCACAGAATGCAAAGCTCTGAGGTTGCTTGGGGTGGGTGGTAAAGGCTGCTTACAGGTCTCCCATTCCCTGTAGTGGGATGATTGCACATTAATGAGGCTGCCTTATAATGCAACAGACCACTGGTCCATCAAGGTCAATATTGTCTGTTCATACTGGCAACAGCTCTCCAGAGTCTCAGGCTGAGGTATTTCACATTGCCTGCTGCCTGATCTTTTTAGCTAGAGGTGCTGGGGATTGAATCTGCAACCTTCTGCATGCCAAGTAGATGCTCTACCACTGAGCCATGGGTTAAACCCTCTTCATCAGCTTGAATCCCACCAATATTTCTGCTGACTTAAATGATTTTGTCAGTAGAGGGTGATCTCCTCTCCCCTGTCCTCCAGCTCAAAATGTCTGCTGCATCTGAAGGAGAGACCAGCCTGAGAATTAGATAGATTGATATAATTTATTAACTTCAGAAGTAAATCTGGCAAAATGGAAGGCTAATGTGTTATCTTGGTTTGTCAGATGGGCCACAGTACAAATGAATGCGCTGTTTCAGAGGATACTTATCACTTATATTTATCTCTGGATATTTTAAATCTTGCAAAAGTTGATAGGCGAGTTTATCCAGAGAAGCATGCATAGGATCAGGGATCCAGGTCTATAGCCGTCTAAAGGTGTGAACTGGTAGGCTACATGTTACTTTATATTACTGTACAGTACAATGACCAATGAAACAACAATCTTGACAAGCAGTTGTGCAGTTTGGAGGCCAGTAGAACAAATCTATAACTGCTTGTATGGAGAAAACAGAGCTGTTAACCAGCACACTTTGTTAATCAAATGGTTGCATATGGACCTAAATAAAAATTTCTCTCTTCAAAAATGCTAGAACTCAAGAACCTCTAATGAAGCTGATGGGCAGTAGATTCAGGATGCCCAAAAGGAAACACCTTTTTTCATAATAAATGATTAAAATGTGGAATTCGCTGCCAGAAGATACAGTGATGGCCACAGGCACAAACAGCTTCATAAAGAGATTAGACAGATTCATGGAGGCTGGACCGATCAGTGGCTACTTTTATGAAAGAGCACATAGAGTTTGCTCCCCCCCCTTTATCTAGGTTAGTCATCTCCAAGGGCCTCTCCTGAATGTTTAAAATATTTAACTGTTTCACGAGAAGAGCATTTATGTTAGCTAGATTAAACATGTTTATAGAAGAGTGTTTATGTTGGCTAGCTTTAACATGATACCTTCTTAGGTAATAGATGGTCACTATAAGAAACTTCCTTACTTGAATAGATTATGTCTGTGTCAGTCGGGGTGAAGTGATACACTATGGCATTGTCTTGTGGAATGTGCACTTTACTCAGATATGAGAGATCTATGGCGTTTGCTGCTTCTTCAAGGGAAGGCAAATATAACTATGGGAGAAGCACTGAGAGTACTTCTAGCAGGAGGTACTGAACACAAAGTCACTTTGGCTATTGCAAAGTTTCCCCCCCAAGCTATAGCAAAATATAATATATGAATAAATAAATGAGTCCAAGTCTGGAGTCAGCTTATTAGGATTGTTTTTAACTTTATAAGTGTGATACTGGTCAAAGTCTGTTGGGTCAGACGAGTAGATTCATTTCAGTAAGTTTGAGTAACTAGTCAATGGAACATCCATGACCAAGGGCACCTAACCTCTAAATATCAGTGCCAAGAGGCAACAACAGGGGAAGGCCTCGGCCTCTATGCCCTGTTGTTGGACCTGTAGATTCTAGAGGAACTGGTTTGCCATTGTGTGAGACAGGATGCTGGACTAGATGGACCACTGGTCTGACTAGATGGACCACTGGTCTGATCCTGTTCTTATTTCTTACATAACAACATAAGAGAAAACCATTTTAATTTCAGTTAATGAAGGAACTGATATATTAACTTATTAATACCATGTATTGTATCTATGGTTTAAAAATCTCTTATAACATAGTGCTACAACATATGCAATTTATTTTGTAGCTTTTTAACTATCTTGTGTTTTAGGCATTTGGTAAAGCAAATTGCTAGCTTCAAACATATAGACACTAGACATGCCATGGTATTTGTGGTGAAAATATTTAGTAGACATAACATACTGTTGACTAGTTACTCAAACTCACTCATACATCGGGCCTTGCATCTCTTCACCTTGCTCTCAAACAACCCAAGCAGCTGCTGAACAGTTTCACGGTTGTGCAGTAACTGTGGTGGTGATGTTTCCTTCTGCTTTTGTATCTGCACAGTGGATGGAACTGATTCCTCCCCATTGTCATGAATAGTCAGGAAATGAAATTGTGTGTGTAACTTTTACAAGGGTGCACACATGAATAACATCAATAATATGGATTTAGATGAATGCCAAACAGTAAGACTTATACACACACACTGACTGACTAGTTTGTCCACTCTTCATTTAAACAACTGGCTATGTCACAGAGGCAGAAATGGCATGACTGTGTGTATGGAAACTAGGACTCCCATCGAGTTGTGAAAACATGCATGCACAAAATGCTGTTGATTGCAAAGTACTGTCTTACTATGCAGAAAGTAACTTGCTGAACAAGTTAGTAGCCACCGTTCCCTGCTCATCCAAATGTCAGCAGAACTGGCAAGTGCATGAAAATTTCTAATGTATAACATTTTCAAAATATAACAGATGTTTTGTAAATCTTAAGTTGATCAAAGGCTTTCTCTACATTGAGAGTCAGAATGATTCAATTTTTTTTGCTTGATGTATTACTAAGAATAAGGCCTATTGTGGAAATAAATACAATGAGCGCTAGAAAGAGGCTCTGGAAGAGTGCCAAGGCCTTGGGCACTCAGAATCAATTTGCCATGGCAACCTCAGCAGGGTATAAGGACACAGAGTCCACCATTTTCTCCAGGGGAATGGATCAATACCATCTGGAGAGCAGTTGTAATTCTGAGTGATCTCCAGCCCCCACCTGGAGATTGGCAACAATGGTTACTTGGGCACTCAGAATCAATTTGCCATGGCAACCTCAGCAGGGTATAAGGACACAGAGTCCACCATTTTCTCCAGGGGAATGGATCAATACCATCTGGAGAGCAGTTGTAATTCTGAGTGATCTCCAGCCCCCACCTGGAGACTGGCAACAGTGGTTCCCCATTACAGAATGGCTGGTTTGGAGGGCAGAGTCTATGGCATTGTACCTGTCTGAGACCCCACTCCTCCTCAAACTTCACCCTCTCCAGGCTCCATCTCTCAAATCTCCAAGATTTTCCCACCTGGAGTTGGCAACCCTATCTACTTCCCAGCCAAGCATCAACCTACCTTCACTTCCCCCTCATTGATCAGCTTTCCATCTCCCCCTCACCAGCAGCCTCCACCATGCTCTGAAGCCCTGACTGCCAAATAACTTTGGCTGTCACAGGGGAGCCAACTCAGCAAGGTATAAGGACACAGTCCACCATTTTTTCCAGGGGAACTGATCAATGCCATCTGGAGACCAGTTGGAATTCTGAGTGATCTCCAACCCTCAGCTGGATTTTGGCAACAGTGGTTCCCCATGAGGGAATGGCTGGTTTGGAGGGCAGAGTCTATGGCACTGTACCTGCCTGAGGTCCCATCCCTCCTCAAACCTCACCCTTTCCAGGCTCCATCCCTCAAATCTCCTGGAATTTTCCACCTGGAGTTGGCAACCCTATCTCCTTCCCAGCCAAGCATCAATCTACCTTCATTTCCCCCTCACTGTTCAGCTTTCCATCTCCCCCCTCACCTGCAGCCTCT
>NW_015168048.1:936149-963925 GCF_001447785.1 Gekko japonicus
GCTGCTCTCCTCTTCTCTGCACGACTCAAGTTGTGTGGTTTTTAAAATTAAACTAACGTTTGCGCATGCTCCGTTGTGTGCTTGTGCGCATCCGTGGAGACTTGGGGAAAAAAACCACCTTTTAGCTAGGGGACATGGGCGGGCGCCGGAACTACCTCCGGAAACGCAATCAGACGCCCGCTCTTGCCCCGTGGTTTCCGGAAACTAGTACCTCCGAGGTACTAGTTTTTTAAACCGCATCTTCGGAGGGAAGCCTCGGTTGAGCCACGGGAGCACTACGCTTCCCAGATGTGCTGGTAAGATCGCGCCCGGAAACCCCGCCTATCTTCCGTCCCTGTAGTGTGGCTCATGCTCCGTGTGACCGGGGCCTTGGTTGACCAGCAGCAGGCACTGAGGGGAAAGTAGGCTTCCCAGCTCTGAGTAGGGAAATACCTGGAGATTTGGGGGGTGGGTCTTGTGGAGGGCAGTGTTTTTTTTGGGGGGGAAACTCAGTAGGAATTTCCAAGCCTGGAGCTGGCAACCATACTCAGGACTGGGCCCAATGAGCTTTTCACAGAACTGTAGAAAGGGTTTTGTTCCTTTGTCTCTTTACTGGCAGAACCAAGCTTGGTTGCCTACCAAGAGCCACTGAGGGAGAAGTTAGAATGCTTTGGCCGGTGGTCTCTACGGCATTATATTCAGCTGAGGCCTCCCCTCTCCCCAAACTCTGGCTTCCTTACCTGGAACTGGCAACCCTATGAGTCCTCACAACAGCCACTGAGGGAAACCTTTGTCCCACACTGAGGAGCTAAGCAAGAGAACTGTGTTCCTTGGGAGACACAGAGCTTCTGACAGAAAACAGTGCCTGACAGGGGAGTGGGCAGGGAAGAGGAGCACACCCGGCCAATGGCACGGCAGTTGTCTTGACTGGCAGCTGGCGGGCCAATGGCTGAGGGAGCGCATGCAATCTCGCCACCCCATACACCAGAAGCCACTACCATTCGGCAAATATATATAAGAGATGTTAAAGTATTTTTCTTATATTGACAGACATTTGCCTGGAAGGACTAGACCATTTGATATTTTCCAAAGTATTTACATCTGATTATTTTCATAAATTTTGCCAAGACTGCAGTAAATATTTTGCTGTCTTGGTTAATAAATGATACCAGATGATAGACAGCATACACATGCTATCTTCTCTTGAGTTAAGTAATACCATGATTCAGGAGTTTTCCTTTTAAAATAAACTCATTAACTGTGCAGTCCTAAACAGAATAATACTGACAGTGACAATTACTCCTAGGAAATTGTTCTTAGAATGCCGCTGTAAATAATTTTGTGAGCCAAGGGGGTAGCTGTTCCATGTACCTTTTTAAAACTTGGTGGACATAGCCAGTTGAATGCTTTCTTATCTTCTCCACAATTTAGTTGAACAGAACATGATGGGGATAAACGTCCAAATGTAAAGCAATCCAGTATGCAACCTATTTTAAATTACCTGCATTTCCCTGCCCTTCCCATCCTGCCCCAGCTACTCATGTCAAGATGGAAGCAAAAAAGTCTTGTGACACTGTGGCAAACAACAAAAATGGCATTTTCCAAGTTAATATCTGAATGTGCTTGTTTCTAATTATACTCAACATAATTCCATCTATCTAGATATATAAAAGAAAGTCCCCTCACCGTAAAAACAACGCCCAGGCCAAACCGCTGGACCTAGAGAGACCAAATTCAGCGAGAGCGTTCTTACCGTGGCATAGGTGCTTGCTAAGGAGGGACTTTTAGAAATTCGACCCCTAAGTGGGGCAAAAGGGGGAAAATGTGCTCCCCCCACTGATTCCTATGCGGCTGCCAGGCAGCTGACTCTTTGCACCCCCCCCACTCTCTGACTGGTCAGCAGCAGAGCTCAGTGTTCTGAGGTAAAAAAACCCCAACAGTTACAGGGGACTGCAGACAGCTAATAACAGTTGAGGAAATCAGGAGTGGCCAAGAACCACCTGAGGTGAAGCAAAGCTGCTGGGCCAGCCTCTCTGACAGCTTCCAACACACTCCCCTCACCTCCCACACCTAACAGGCAGTTGTCTGTCAGGTGCAGCCCCACCTCCACAGTGGCTTCTAATACTCCTCCCCCTCCTCCACCTACACTGGACAGGCAGCTGCCTGTCAGGTGTAGGAGAGGAGGTGGGGTGGCTTCCAACACATGCCCCCTACCTCCCACACCTAACAGGCAGTTGTCTGTCAGGTGCAGCCCCATCTCCACAGTGGCTTCTAATACTCCTCCCCCTCCTCCACCTACACTGGACAGGCAGCTGCCTGTCAGGTGTAGGAGAGGAGGTGGGATGGCTTCCAACACACTCCCCCCACTGCCTACACCTAACAGGTGGCTGTCTGTCAAGTGTAGCCCCACCTCCACAGTGGCTTCTAATACTCCTCCTCCTCCTACACTAGCGGTTGTCTGTCAGGTGCAGCAGCAGTTGCAGGGTGCTTAAAGCCACGAGGGAGCCTGCCCCAGCAGTAACGCCTTAGTGATCCTGCCAGCCCTGCCTCCACAGTGGCTTCTAATACTCCTCCCCATCCTGCACTGGACAGGCAGCTGCCTGTCAGGTGTAGGAGAGGAGGTGGGATGCTTACAGCCGCTGGGGAGGTTTGCTCAGCAGGATTGCCTTAACACTGCTGCTGGCCCAGCCTCTCCGATGCCTTTAAATACAATCCCCCCCCAACACCAGACAGGCCGGTGTCTGTCAGGTGTAGGAGCAGGGCCAGGGTATGAATGTTTATGGGGAGATAGTAAAGGACACTTTTAGGAGCCATTTTGATGCGTCCACCACATTACCACCAACTTCCCCTCACCTCTTATTGCCCCCAAGAAAGCTCCCGGCAAACATCGAGCCAACGCTACAAGGAGGAGGCAACTTAGGAATGCAGCAAAGACATTTGCACATAGTACTCCTGCAGTGCATTGAGCTGCACAGGCCAGGTACCAGCAAGATCACCCTGAGGTGCTCAGCACAACACAGTCTCCATATGAGCAAAACAATCCAGGAACACAAGTAGAGAGGCCATCACTTTCATGAAAGGTGGCAGGAGTTGACTTAACAGATGACTGCTTCTTAAATGGACAGTTCTACGTGTCTGAGGGCAAAACCACCTATGTGGTCTACAGAGAGGTCCTTCAGCAGAGGAGAAACAACCAGTATGTATGTCCCACTTCGTTTTTTACACTACAATCTTCTCCATTAGAATTCCTACAACAAATGTTAAATTTCAGACTTCACGGTCTCCCTTATAATAAAGCAGTAGTGGGGACCAACGTTCTAAAATGCCCGCCTTTAGTGTTTGGCCGGAAGAACTGCCACTCAGAAGACACTGGCTGGGTTGACTGGCTGCTTTGTGCAGTCCCGCCCAGCGTTTCAAGGTCTTTTGCATATGGAAGCTGATTGGACTTCACTCCATTCCACACCTCAAACTCCCCCCCCCGCAAGGCAGTTGGAATTTTCATTTGCATATGGGAACTACTGTATTCTGAGGTAACATATGTCCTCACTCACAACACATCACTTCCCCTTTAAAAGAAACAAACCCAATAACACAATCACGCCACACCACAAAGAAGACAGATCACACCACAAGCAGAATACTTCAAGGCAAAAAATGATAGGAAAAGGTGCCAGCAGTCACCCCCTTACTGCCACAGATGGTGTGCAGGTCCCAAGTTCATGTTTTAAAAGCTGGGGGACTATGGACCATTCACACACTTTCAACCTTAACATACCTCATAGGGTAGTTGTGTGGATCATACGGGGGAGATGAGAATGATGTCAGCTGCTTTGGTTCCCACTGCAGGGAAAGACTGCCCTTTCCCTAGGCAGAGGCTGGATGTGTGTGTGTGTAAAACTTAAGACAGACAGGCAGATAAAGGTTGGCTGATGGTTGCCAACTCCAGGGTGGAACTCCAGGACATAGGGTTGCCAACTCCAGGTTGGAAACTTCCAGGATATTTTAGGGATGAAGCCTGCTGAGGGTGGGGTCTGAGGAGGAGGAGGAAGAGGGGGACCTCAGACAGATACAATGTCATACTGCCCACACTCCAGACAAGCTGTTGCCAGTCTCCAGGTGACAGCTGGAGAGATCTTAAAGCTTTGGTGCTACTTCAAAGTTCCCCAGGAGCCCAAAACAGAGTAGTGTTTTGGAAAATCTTTAGGAATTGTTTGGTGCATTTACGATGGGGCTCCTGGGGAACTATTGTTGCCAATCTTGGCCCAGCAGCCATCAAACCATTCTCTTCAACCCCCTGCTGTGCAGCTGACTTTCCCCTAGGGTTGCCAATCTCCAGGTGGGACCTGGAGATCTCCCACTGTTACAATTGATCTCCAGATGACAGAGATCAGTTCCCCTGGAGAAAATGGATGCTTTGGAGGGTAGACCCTATGACATTATACCTGCTGAGTCCTTCCGCTCCGCCCAATGCTGCCCTCTACAGAATCCACCCCCCAAACCTCCAGGTATTTCCCTCCTTAGAGCTGGCAACCCTACATTCCCCTCAGTGCCTGTTGGTAGGCAACTAAGCTTGGTCCTGTCACCTACTTTGGCCTTTGGGAGAAAACACATTGGGGCCAGTCCTGATAGGGTTGCCAACTCCAGATGGGAAATTCCTGGAGATTTGAGGGATGGAGCCTGAAGAGGGTGAGGTTTGAGGAGGGGTGGGACCTCAGACAGGTACACTGCCATAGACTCCACCCTCCAAACCAGTCAGTCCCACATAGGGAACCATTGTTGCCAATCTCCAGGTGAGGGCTGGAGAGCACTCAGTATTACAACTGCTCTGCAGAAGGGAGGGCAGAAGTCAGCTGAAGTCAAAGGGGCAGATAATGGTAGGTTGGTGGCTAGCTGGGAAGGAGATGGGGTTGCCAACTACATGCTGACAAATTCCTGGGGATTTGAGGGGTGGAGCCTGGAGAGGGTGGGGTTTGCAGAGGGGTGGGACCTCAGACAGGTAGAATGCCATAGACTACACCCTCCAAACCAGCCATTTTGTCCTGGGTAACAATTGCTGCCAATCTCCAGGTGAGGGCTACAGATCACTCACAATTACAACTGCTCTTCAGGTAGCAGAGATCAGTTCCTCTGGAGAAAACAGTGGACTCTGTCATTATACCCTGCTGAGGTTACCACAGCAAATTGACACTGTTTGCCCAAAGCCAGAGCACTGCCCCAGAGCCTCTTTCTAGATCCCGTTGTATTGCTTTCACAACGGGCTTTACTGCTAGTCAGTATTATAACTGAATTTACGAAACTTAAATACCGTAGTGAAGCGTGGGTATCAGGCTAGTATAATATAAATCAATATTCTGCAGTGCTATTTCTTTCAAACATATTCATGGACGTGGAAGGATGAATTAAATATCTGCCTACTGGAGTTGTTTGAGCAAACCATTAAAATGTGCCATCGTTAATATATTTCTGGATCTTACTTTAAAGGTTCAACAGATTAACTATAAATTTGAACTATCCCAGTATTTTCATAAAATTATTTCCTGATGCTATTGCCAAAGGATATAATTGCCAACTTATATTTCTCTTCATCTATACATAAGGTAGCATTTACTGATTCTGCCAGAATTCAGAGATGTAAAGACATAACTGAATTCTGAATGAGAATTCTGAATTACTGCATACATGTTTAGCATTTCTCAAATATCAATTACATTTGCTTGAACCAGAGTTTGATGCAAGATATTATGCATGGGGTAGAGAAGAAAGTGGACTGAGAGAACTTTTCAATAATATAAAGTTGATGGACAATAGATTCAGGATGGACAAAAGGAAACCTTCAAAGAGTGAGATTGGCTTGTGGAATTTGCTGCTGCATGATGTGATAGCATTGTTTTCAAAAGGGGATAAGACAAATTCAGAAGATAGGTTCCTCAGTGGCTTCTAGTAACAGTAACTGAATGGTACCTCTATTGTCAGAAGCTGTAACTTCTGATTATCGGTACTTAGGGAGTCAATAAAAGAGTGAGGCTTGGGCCTCTGTGTCCTGCAATGTAGGCCTTCTAAGCAACTGGTCACTCAGTGTACTAAACATGATGCTAGACAGATAAACAAATTGTCTGATCCAATATAGCAGGTCTTATGACCCTTTTGAACTATAAGGAAATTCATGGAAAGGATTTTTTCCCCTAACCTACCACCTTTCACAGGGTATCCTTGAAAAACCCCTCCTGAGAGCCACAGACTTGCAAGAACAATGGGCTACCTACAGCTCTTACATCAAGTGGTATTTTTGCCAATATATTTTTTCAACTAAAGCCCCTTATGCTATACCCCAAAGCTGCTCCAGGAACATCTTTTCAGTGGTTCTGTAGTCCCAGTACTTTCCTCATTGTTTTAACCATTTCTCTCCCAAACCAGTCCTTCACAAAAGTCCCAAAGATTATCCAGTTTAGCATTAATGTTAAATTTTAATGGATCACTCAATGCCAGTCAGCGCTGGTTGCTTTCAAATGCTGCACAAGTTGCGTTTGGGACAGCAACTATTTTATAAAGCTAAAAGAAGATCGGATATATTTCTGCAAATGAGGAGGGTAAGTTTGAAGAAAAATCTCCCACCTCTGAATGTGGTCCAATTTCACAGATTTAAGTACCCAGAAATGGGGCCATGTTGACTATTCAATATACTGATTGCTTTATAAGATTCTGTATTGTTCCACTCATTTCATCGTAATCAAGTTATCTCCATGCAGCATTCGTTTTAACAGCTTCAGTTACCTGAACATCATTCCTGTTAAAAGCCCTGGTTTCAGGGAAAATTTCTCCTTGTCTCCTTTGTGACTAGTAAAGCAGCTCCTTTCAATGCTTTTTGTTTTTATTTCAAGTTGTGTGTGGTATCTCATTTTTTCATTGGACCACAAGTATTTACCACCATTCCCCCCACTAACTTTCTGAAACCCCTTTCCTTTTTCTTTTTGGTGATTTACAGATTTAACTGTTCACATGTATGGCATTTACTTATCTCCAAAGCATATTTAAGTCCCGTTTCCAAGGCAATAAGCCATTTATTTGTATTCTACTTGGGGAATAAGCAGAATTTATTGCTCATCAGTTTCTAGATTGAGTTGCATTCACTGGGAAAGGAAAGAGTATCAAGAAGCTGCAGCCAGCTTTCAACCACTCTGGGAACAAATAAAGCTTCTCTGTTCCTGTTCTCCAAAACCCTACTGGAAATTTCAAGAATCTGACACTAATTCTCATACGAAAATTGAGTGGTGATGGGAAATAGGGAGGGCTTTGTAAAGATACCAGTATTTTTCTCAAAGTTTGCCTCTCCCTGCTTTAGCATTCTAAGTAGTAGATAGTAAAGACTTAGAAATAGATGTTAATTATTGTATGAGGACAATAGTGTGCAAGAAAAGTAAGTGAAGTTAGTCTTTAGTGCTCTATACGAGACAAAAAACTACTTCAAAGGTATTTGAACATGTAATGAAAAAGCAGATTTTTTTTTATTAATTCTGTCCATTATTCAGCATTGCTGTAAATGGCTTACATTTACTGCAACTTCTGTACAGACGTGTGGTTTTGAATTTACTTGAACAGCGAAATTTAAAATAAATGCTTAACAGTTCCACACAAGATTTTACAGTCCAACATTTCACTGAGTAGGTGAAAAGACAGTTACTACAGAGTTATTCAGCATGAATAAAAAACTACAACTTTTATTTTTAAACAGGAGTCACTTGTTTTAATTTTACACTGTTTAAAATTACTGTGAAAAATAATGAAAAAGCTTTTTAATAATGCCATACACCAGCATAATATAGGATTTGTCCCCATTATATATCTTTTAATATACAAAGTAGAATGTTGACACACTACTGAATCCGTGCTTAGAATGGGAGGGGAGGGTATTTTCATACACAGCCTTTGACCAGAAAACAAAAGCCTCAAAAAGGGTCCTTTAATGTTTTCCAACAACATGAGGCTCTATTCCTTGCCTGAAAGTATTGTTCCTATAAAACAGCAGTAGCATAAAATGTGTTTACCTTTGTACAGCTGATCCCGCTAGTTTTGCTATTGATCAGATGGTGGATGAGGCTCAGTTCGGAAAGGATGGGCTAAAATCTTGAAGTGGTTAAAATACCAAGGTCTTGCCACCCATTTTTTAAAAGTCTATGTCTTAATCCTCCTACACTTTGGAGGTCATATCTGACCCCACAGAAATATTTTAAAAATGTAAAGAAAATTTGGGGCCATTTTATTCTCCATTTATTAACTTTCTCTGTGGTGTTCTACCTCCCTCCTCCTCCACCACCCCTGCTATATTTTTATAACTTTTATTAAAATTAGATTGGTGGGAGTTGACATACTTTGAAATAGTGAAAATTAAATTACTACCACCCGTGTTATCTAATGCTGAAACATTAATTCAGATAAGATGCTGGGTATTCAATTTTCCCTCCAACCCCCCCCCCCCAAAAAAACAGCCCCACATCACTCCCGGAGGAGTAGGATCTAAACAGCCACAAGTAGAATGAGTATCACTACTAGTGCCATTCTGTAAAGTGTACAAAGAGTTCCTGTACTTCTCTAATATGTGTGCAATTCTATCGTAACTGTCATTCTACTGCTCATGCAAGTAGAAGAAAAAAATCTTTGGATTCTGTTCACTTTCCTGTGCCAGTGTAAGTGGAAAACAGTCCTTCTATGAGAGGTAGAAAGCTTCCACATGTAGAAGGGCAACTTTGATTAAGCACTTCAGAGGAAAACGTGCACTTTCAGTACTGTGTTTCTCCAAGTCCAACTAAAAATATTCTGGTTGTATTAGGGATCAGGTCAACAGGAATTTGATCTGTTACTTCCCTCTTTTGGATACTCCTGTGCAACTATAATTAATTTCACTTTTTTCACATTCAACTAGAATCAAATTAATCACTTTTTTTAAAAAAACCCTAGAAATAGGGATATACTTGAATTCAAAAACAAAGTAAATAAAGTGCTTTTGGCAAGTGTCAGAGGATTAAGCTCTTCCCATGGCCAATAGTAAAGTATACATAGCCATGTAAAATTAAGCCCCATCAACTTACTGCATGCTGGACAAAATGGAGATATGGTGAGCTCTCTGATCATTCTGATGCTCTTACACATTTGCAAATAATAGCTTGTGCACAAGCATGACAAAGACTACAGTCTCAGTTACTTTCCACCTTATCATTCACAGTACTAAATATGCAGGTATTTTGTAAAGCTAGGAGGCTGTGTTTTCAAAGACAGCTTGGCACTTGTTCCAACAACTGTGTGCACTATTTACTTCTGCTGCTGTTTTCAAGAAGGAAGTGTATTTTTGGTTTACTCGGGGTGGCAAGATTGGCACACTAATCCTAAACACATTTACTCAGATGTCAGTCCCACAGATTTTATAAGAGTTTGCTTAGGTTTACAGCCTAAGGCTCTGATCCCTGCTTTACTGGTTCAAGAGCTGTAAAATTTCTTTTTCTCTGTTAGCATGCCCTAACATACCCTATGAAAGGCCATTCCTATTAGATCCCATGTGCAAGTTAACATACAGCATGCATATTTGGGGCTATCCAATTATTCCCATGTAAGCATGATATGGCAAGGCACTGAAGAGACAGAAGTCAGAATTTTCCCTGCTTTATTCAAAGTGCTTTTTTTCTCCTAGCACTAAAAAAGACTAGCCAGACGAGAAACAATATGTTTGTTGACACTTATGAACTTTAAATGACTTGTGTTGAACCTTAACAGCATGTTTAACTTGAAAGTTCTTTTCCAAATCATTTGCATTTTTGTAAAAATTTGAAATCCATAAATTGAACAAACACATGAAATTAAAAGAATTAGAGCCTTTCCTCTCCTGCTAAAGTACTCCTCATGTAATCATAGTACTGATTCTGGTATACTTCCATTATATTGATAAACAGCCACACATACATTTGTCCATGCACACCACTAGTTTAAACTCAGGTAACAGGGACTAAAACAATTACTGTGTCACTACCCAAGTTTGATTTTTCTAATTTCCTTTGAAATAAGGACAGGGTCTCATGCTCTATCTTCTCAGGAACCTTATGGAAACCAATACTTGTTAGAATTAGCTAAAAACTGGCAGAATAAACACTTTCATCCAATTGGTTTGCAAACTACTATTAAAATACTCTCTGAAGCTTAGGTTAACTGTTAAACATACATACCATTAGGAGCTTATTAAAGAAGACAGAGAGATTGCTTACCTGTAACTGGTTTTTCTTTTACTGGTCATCTGTGAGTCACACAAATGGGATTCACCTTTGTGCAGAGCACCTTTTTTGGGAACCTTTTAAAGCTTTAGTAAGGGAGCTGGCATTCCTCTGGAAGAGCAATGACGGAAACTCGAGGGAAACTCAAGGGAAATGTTCTCAGCCATGCTGCACTTGCAGCAGTCAGAAGAGAAGCAAGCGGGACGATACTTATCCCACTCCTTGAGACTGTGTGGAGAGGCTGGTCTCTGTGCCTCAGAGAAAGGGCATGAGTGCCTCTGCTCCCTCACTAGAGGTGTAAAAGATCCTGGAGCTGTTATCTGCAGTCACCACAACCATTTGGGGGACTACACACAGGCCATAAAGAATAATTACTTTTGTTAATAGACTTAATATTTTACTCCCATGTATTGAGCATAAACAGCTGGGGATTTTCATTTATAAGCCTAACACTTAAAAAGAGGATTAAGAAGAGGTGTCCAGGTAAAATTCCTACTTTATCATGAACATTTCTGTTGAATAAGAGAAATGTCGTTAGTACACTGTGAATATCCTATGCTCTATATTTACATATTGCTGGTAAATGTATGCATTTTATTGCCAAATTTGACAAGCTGTTTTGCTGTGCTCTGTGAGGCTGTATGTGAAAGTAACCCCAAATATCCAGTCGTGTACATGAATAGGCAAATACCTGCATGAACACACTAATTCAGTTTAATTCTTTTTCTTTTTTTGCAGTGTAGGTCAAATAAACCTGTACAGCTTATGTAAGTTTAGTCCTGGAATGTGAGGGGTAACCAAGCACACCGGCTCGCTTATTATGTCCAACTTTCAGCCTGTGTCTTTACTGATAGAGATCTAATGGATTTCGGTTTCAGCCCCTGGAACTCCCAATGAATGCTGGGAGATTCCTTTAAATGAAACTTTAAAAAAAAGGAAAAGAAAAAGAACAAGGAAAAAACACATAAAACCAGAGTACCCCTTGAGATACTTCAGAACAATGCTGCCAGGATTAATACTTCCAGACATACCATAATTCAACACTTTTGTGACCCCCTAGAAAAAATATATCATGTGTCATGATAAAGCAATCTGTAATCTAAAAACCATTCTTATCATACACTATACAAGTTATTTTACAATCATTTGATAAACTGCTTTTAAAGCTGTAGTAGCCCTTCCATTGTTTTCTTCAAATAGCAACAAATGATACATATTTGAAACTATATCTAAAATATATTAATAGCTTAATGTCCTAGTATTTTGATTTTTAACCCACTTGTTAGGTTATTAAGCCCCACTATTTTCTCTTACAGAAATATTCAGGCCACTTAGAGTAAAAATCATCCCCCCCCTTTTTAGAGTGGCAAAGTATTTTAATTTTTTCCCAGAAAATTCCTAAGGTGCTCAAAGAATGGGCTACTACAGCTTACAAATTGTTTAAAATATAAATCAGTGATGACAAGGAAAATTTCACAAGACATATACGGTTGTTTTATGGCACACTAGTAGTTTGATACAGAAGGGACAGAGCTGCACAGAGACTAAGTTCTACTTTAAACCACAAAATCAGTAGCGGAATCTTCCTGATCTCCAGGAAACAAGATGAAACAGTTGATGACAACAAGGTGAAAAACGTGTGTGTGTAACCATACACAGGTTTGGGATTTTTATTTTCCACAACTATGAGGATTCCCCACCCCCCGTAGTTTGGTCTATTTAATCTTCTGCATATCTTATTTGAAACAAAATCTTTTAAAGAATTCTTACAATAAACATAAAATATTGGGCATAATTACAACTATTTTGTAAGTCAATAATATTTATGTTTATATATATATATATATATATGTATGTATGTATGTATGTATTTATATAGAAAGTATGTATACATGTACATATATATATAGTTCCTGACTGTTAAAAGTCAATGGAAATTTAGCCATCAACTTAAAATGGTGTCAACTGTATACACGTCTGCCCCAATCCAGTGAGTGATCAATGAGCAGAAAGAAAATTCTGCTTGTGGATCTGCTCTACTGGAGTGCAAAAAGCTGCCGTAGAGGTAAGCCCCTGCTGTTCAGTACCCAGGGTACTCCTGATCTGTGCACACATTGTGTAACAGATGAATACCACTAATAGCTCTAAATCAGTTCTGGTATCCCTTGCCTCCTTTCAAACAGACGATCAAATCTGTCAGTGGTGATCACATCCTTACATAGAGGGGAGAAGTCTCAAAAAGTGGCAGCAGAAGTCTGCTCTTAATTTGGTAGAATCCAGCAATTCTAAGCACCCCACAGAGGTAAATGCACAACTTTGCACTTTGTGAAAAATGATGGTCACTTATATTGATCTCCTATTTTTTTTTAAAAAAGCACAGGTTTTGTGGCTTTTAAGTTGTGTCTAAGGAGAACATTAGACATGCCACTGGTTGTGCATATCAGTTTTGTTCTGCTAACTATAGCTGCTCTGGATTGTGGCCACTGTATACATATATATAATATGCACCAATACATACTTAAGTACACACGCATATGGCAATAAATTGAGTATGGAAAAAAGTTAATTTCTCCACATAGAAGTAAACCTTTTAAAAATTATGCATATTTTCCTGAAAGTTTCCTGATGGGCGGTCAAGACTGATCTTTTTACTGACAATCTAGCCCAAGATTCTTACAATTATGGCTATCGCATTAAATGGAAATACCTAGGTTGTTTTCTTAAAAAAAGTTTACACATCTGTTTAAGACAGAGCTAGTTTTCTAGTAGCTCAAAGAACATTTGACAAATATCAAAAGTATGCATTTCAGATTTGATTTGGAATACATTTCAATCCCTACTCCCACCCCCACCCCCCTTAAAGAAGGCTGAATTTATCGGCCAAATTGATTTATATAGAAGGGTCACTATGACAGTCTTGATCAAGTTAGAAAAGTCAACCTATATTCACATGAGTATATTCAAAGATTAATATCTAGAGGTCATTAAGCTATGAGCTGCCCCACCTTAAAAAACAGCTGTACAATAGGCATCTTGAAGTTTTACAAAATTATGTAAGAAAAAATGAGCAAGCTTTCACTGTATATAAAGTTAAAGGAAATTGCTAAAACCAGACAATAATAGCTATAAAAGGCACAACTTCCCTTTTCCAATATACAGTTGTAAACTTTCTTCATGTTAACATGCACAAATCAAAAATGCTACCTTAACTATACAAAAAATCTATACCAAAACAAAAATCTAGAAAATTTTATCCAGCCAACTTGCAGAAATTCCTAGCAGAATGTTGACAATGTAGATTTTGAGCTTGACACCGCTGGTTTTGGTGCATCCTATACTGCCAATATGGTGGTGTAGCACATGGATGAAAAAACCTCAACCCATATTTCCTTCGTTTTCTTCTTCCTGTAATCATTTAGTTAGAAGGGGCTGCTTCTGAAACCTAGGTCTTGGCCCTCTGTAAACCACATGTAGTGCATAATTACAAAAACAAAACAAGAACACCCAAATATAGTTGCAAGGACAAAATTAACAAGTCTTTTAGTTTATAAAAAAGAAGCTATAATGACTTTTTTTCTTTTCTTAAGGCAATCTTTCTGTATTAAGGCAGTCATTTCTGATGAAATAACAGTTTTTTGATATTTCCATTTGAATATTTTGGTAACTGATTGCTGATGATTTCTGCCAACATTTCTGGAAACTCAACACTCATGGATTTATCCAAAAACGTTTGGAAGCAAAAGCTTAGAAGATTCTCAACCACCTGCAAATTATAAGAGAGAAGGATGAAGCCAACTTTCCAATATACAAAAACAAACATTGTTGCTGTCTTGTGCAATGGTTTAAATCACAAGACTAAATCATCAAGATTTCCCTACCTGTAGTAGTGTATGTCAACACTAAACAGTGATAGACCGCAATGTAAATTAAACTGAAAATGAACATTAGTTTGGTTCAGATATAACAGCAAGCCATTGTCTGCCATCATGAGGAAGAGGTGGGGTAGGGGAAGAATCTTTGGACTTGTTCTCTGCCCTTCTTTACCTTCCCCCCATGCACAACCAAATAATTCCTAGGTTCATGCAAATCAGAATTCTAAACAAAGGTTTATTCCTAGCTAGAAGTCCTGGTTTCGCAGGGAAAGCATAAACAATTTGTTTGCTTGAAGGAAACAGAAAACTATGGTTTTCTACAAACATGGAAATCTCAAATTATCTATGCATGTGAGGAATGGGAAGCAGGGAGTATGGGATCCTAGATTTCAAGGTTCAATTTATATAGCAGAAAACCATGGCTTACCATTGCCTCTGCTATAATGTAAACATTACACCAAAGCACAGTGTGCACTAAAGACAATTTAGAACCCAGAGCACCATCTGACACTGACACAAGGGACTGTAGCCAGAAAGGAAAACAGCTGGCTGTCTTCCCTATGTGTATATACACAGGCCTCTTTGGCTTCTGGCCTGTGATTACATATCTACCTATGTGTAATGCATTGTGGCACTTCCTACCAAACACAGCACAGCCAGTCATCTCCCTTCAGTGTCAAAGATTACCCCAACAATAAAAGGAAAAACATATACACCCTTCTTCTGCGTTTCCTTTGATCTGACAGTAGAATACTGCATAACAGGGTCATTGGGTTTTTTTCTTCTCCTGACTGTACATCTCAATGCAAAGCATTTACTCTGGTTGAATCAAGTGTTAATCTCTACAAAATACTGCAGGTGGGAGACTATATATTATTTATTTATTCATTCATTCATTCAATTTATACCCCACCATCTCCACCAAGGCAGACTCAGGGTGGCTTACATAAAAGTAAATACATAAGTAACAATTAAGTTATCATAAAACCATCTAAAAACTGTTCATTATAAAACAGTTTATAAAACAGTGTTTGTAATCTCCCCAGACCTCAGGTGCCATAAAGTTATCCTGTTGCTCTTGCCTTCATTGCACTCTCTACTGCAGCACTTTGATTTACAAGGGTCAACACCACCCTGTCTAGGTGATGGGACTTTTCCTCACACAATACCAGCTGCTAGTCATAATTTTCATCCGCACAGAATTAACGAAAAGCAGTCTACATGCCATAAAACTTACATCATGCATGGAGTCCAAAAGTTTTGTCAGTTGATAAAACCGCTGCCAGTTCTGACTAGAGTTCCCTTCTCTCTTCACGATGGCTTTCCCCAGCTCTTTGATGTAAGTCATACGAATTTCTTCAAACAGGGCTTGGCTCTTCAGGCCCTCCTTGGGAACTAAAATATAGGATTCAGAGTAAAATTTATACAGGCAAAAGAGAGGGGTGATTTTCAATGAACCTCCCTTCCTGAGGCAGACCTCCAACTCCCCCTTAGCTTGTCTCTAGGGTTCCCCCGTCCCCCAGGAGCAGTATTGGGGTGAGCCATTCTGAGCTGCAGTGGGAGGGTGGAGAAAGCTACACTTCACTGACAGAAATCTCTTTGTCAGTGGAAATTTCCAGTGGATCTAAGCCAATGCTTTAATCCTCCTGGAAAATAAACTCTCTGAGCCCATATAAAAGTTGACTACTTTCATTTTCAAAGGTAGGTTATGCATTCACCTACCTGTAGAGAGAAGCAGCAAAGTTTTCATACAGAGATATTCTTCATATGAAACTTGAAGCCGTGCTAACTCATTAGTAACCATCAGTAAACGTTTGCATTGTTCATACATGCAGGGTAAATTCATTCTCTGCCTGAAAAAGAGAGAGTTCACACTCATCAATATCCGTACAAAGGCCAATCCTTTTCTGGATAGAATTGTCAAGGATAAACACCAGCAGGGAGAGAAATACTGGGAACATTTCTGCCAGCTGTAAAGAGTCCAAGCTGAGTGTCTGTTTCCCTTTCTGTTGCAGGTATGAGAGCCTCTTGGCCCATAGCTTGTGGCTCAAAGTCTGTAGCCTTGGAGAAGCCAGCTGAGTGGATCCAGCACCAACCCAAGATGCAGCTTACTGTATTTTTTGGTCTTGTTTATTTAAATTGTACTTTTGTACTGGGAGAAAGGCAGTGTCGCAAATAAATAAGCATATAATTAGTATTCCAACACCCACCCACCCCCAAATAGGGATGTCAGTTGTTTTGGAGCAGGGGTTTATCAGGAAGCATACCCCCATGCATTATGTAACGTAGGGATGTTCATACAGTCAAAAACAGCCAGATCTTAAGCATTCTTATTCAGAAGTAATTTCAGTAGACTTACACTCAATAATGAATGTGCACAGAACTGCAGCCAAGCTACTATCAAGCTTACACAAATAAACAATGCCTAGTTGCACCTTGAGGTTTTGAACTGAGATCCCAGAAAAGATGCTGTTCTCTGCTAAGCTGCAGGAAGAGATACACATCCTTAACAGTCATGTTTTATTTAATTTAGATTTTCTATCCAATTCAAACCAACAGAGCAGTTCACAATAACAGCTAAAACAAGCTAGTTCTCTGAGACATAAACAAAACAGAAAAGCAGTTGAAGATCAATAAACAGTTCAGCTTAAAAACAGTAGGACAGAAGCATAATAAAATAGTTAAACTGGTAAAACCAGATGAACCCAGTTAAGCCTTCCAACAGCATATGTTAATGGGCTTGATGACCTTTCCAGGGGAGGGAATTATGAAGTAAGATCCCCTGCTCTCTGTGCTTGTCAGTGTAACCTCAGGCAAGGCCAGCACCTGGAGTCTATCTTACCTGGCACGGAAAGGGTCCTCTAACTGAGGTCATTTAAAGCACTGAAAGTCAACACTAGCACTCTGAAGTGTGCCAGGAAACCAGTAAGGAGATTGTGCAGTTTGTTAAATATGGTTGTCTCGTGTCTCTCCTAGCTCCCTCAGGTAGGCTGTTATATTTTTGTAATCACTGGTATTTCTGAATAATCTTCACAAGATACCCTCCAAGTAGATCTCATTACAGCACCCCAATATTGTGTCCTGGTCACTTCTCCTCTAGGTAGCAGTTGATGCATCAACTGAAGTTAGCAGAAGGCACACTCCACAGATGCTATCTGAGCATCCAAGAGTAGAAACAGGTCAAGGAACACAGGAAACTGTATTCTGATCTTTCACAGGAAGGGAAAATTCTATCCAGATAAAATCAACTCCCAGACCACCCACAATCAGTATTTACATCTTGTCTGTACTGAACTTCAATTTTATTAACTTTTGGGAAATCCATCATGGACTCCAGACACCTGACTGAGAACAACTGTCCATCATCACCATCTGAGATCTTCCCGACTGCAAAGCAGTGTTCCCAAATCTGGGAAACCCAGATTCTGATCCCACTTAGAATCACAGAATCATAGAGTTTGGAAGGGACCTTCAGGGTCATCTAGTCCAACCCCCTGCACAATGCAGGAAATTCACAAATACCTCCCCCTCCACACCCAAAGTGACTACTGTTCCACACCCAGAAGATGACAAAAAACCTCCAGGATCCCTAGCCAAACTGGCCTGGAGAAAAATTGCTTCCTGACCCCAAAGTGGTGATCAGCATTTCCCTGGGCGTGTAAGAAAGGGCCACAAGAACTAAGCACTGAGACAACCCTTCTTGCCCTCCCTCTCATGATCTGCCTAAGCTCACAGAATCAGCATTGCTGTCAGATGGCCATCTAGCCTCTGTTTGAAAACCTCCAAAGGAGAGCCCACCACCTCCTGAGGAAGCCTATTCCTAATGTTTAGCCAAAAACTCTTCTGATTTAATTTCAACCTGCTGGTTCTGGTCCAACCTTCTGGAGCAACAGAAAACAACTCTGTACCATCCTCTATATGACAGCCCTTCAAGTACTTGAAGATAGTTATCATATCACCTCTCAGTCCTCTCCTCTCCAGGCTAAACATACCCAGCTACTTCAACCTTTCCTCATAGGACTTGGGTCTCCAGACCCCTCACCATCTTCATTGCCCTCCTCTGGACACATTCCAGCTTGTCAATATCCTTCTTCTTTTATATATATATCTTTTATATATATATCTCCTTATATATAATTGAATAGTGGGTGCCAAAGTTCTAATTCTAAAATGCACTCCCTTAGTGTATGGCTGATGGCACTGCTCCTCAGCATATATCGCCACCAATCAGAAGGCAAAGCCCGGGTCCCGCCCACACCACAACTGCGGCGACAACCTGGTCTTTTGCATATGGAAGCTGATTGGACTTCAGTCCATTCCACACCTCAAACTCCCCCCCCCACAAGGCAGTTGGGATTTTCAGTTGCATAACATCCCTCATAGGGGAGAGGAGAATGGGTAACAATGGTTACCACTCTCCAGGTGAGGGCTACAGATAACTCAAACATACAAATGCTCTTCAGGTAGCAGAGATCAGTCCCTCTGGAGAAAACAGTGGACTCTGTCATTAAACCCTGCTGAGGTCGCCACAGGAAACTGACACTGTTTGCCCAAAGCCAAAGCACTCTCCCAGAGCCTCTTCCTAGATCCCGTTGTATTTATTTCCGCAACGGGCATTATTTCTAGTAGCATTATAAAACACATTAGCAATTTCTGTAATTATTTATTTATTTATTCATTTATTTATTGGATTTATACGCGATACCATTACTTCACGTGATCAGGACACTATACTTCTGTTGATAGAGCCCAAAATCACATTTGCCTTTTTAGCTACTGCATCACACTGCTGACTCATGTTCTGTGTATGGGAGGGGGAAGGAAGGAAAAAGAGTGCATGTGTGCACAGCAGAGAAAAGCTCCTTCACGCTTCCTCCTCTGGGGCCGCCGCTGCGTTGCCTAGCCTCTCTTCCCTCGGTTGGAGAGGGAGTCCCATGGCACCTTCAAGACCAACAAACTTTTATTCGAGGTATAAGCTTTCCTGTGTATGCATACTGAGGGGGGGGGGGGGGAGAGAAGGGGGAGAGATTCTTCTGACAAGCCTGCTCTGCTGTTTACTGTGAGACCTGATCTCTCTCTCTCTCTCACACACACGCACACACAAACACAAATGTTAGAAAAGGAAGGGGGCAGAAAAGAGATGCATCTGGAATAATGGGAATTAAGGGGAAATTATTTTGACTCATTCTGAAAAGGGTTTTAAAAAACAGATTAGGTTTGTCTTTGCCTATCTGGGATTTTCTTTTTAAAAAGACCCTGGTTATGAATTACAACCCTTGGATTGGATTCCATGGAAGCAGATGGCTAAGTATTTAAAAATACATTTATAGTTCCATATATACCAGTGCAACATGTGGTCTCCCTCTCTATCCTCCCACCTCCCTTTCTTCACATTAACCCCCCCCGCCACTTTTAAAACTTTTTATTATCCAGTCCGAAAGCAACACATTATTTCATTTTGAGCGATCCCCTTTCCAGTTCTAACAGATGAAAAAATAATAATAAAAGAAACCTAACATCACAGCATGTAATCTTTATTGGTGGAAGGGAGCAAGTTTATATCTTTGGTACCTCATGTTGCATTTTATGGCACACATGGTCCGGCCCAGCAAAGTGACATTTATGTCAGATCTGGCCTTCGTAACCAATTGTGTTCGACACCTCACACCTAGACCCTTTTGCACATACTACTGCCAAGGCAAGTCTCCCCCATCCTATAATTATGCATTTGATTTTTCTTACCTAAATGCAGAACTTGACATTTATCCCCACTGAAATTCATTTTATTTGTTTTACCCCAGTTTTCCAGCCTTTCAAGACCATCCTGTATCCTGACTCTGTCTTCTACCATATTGCTACCCCTCCCAATTTAGTATCATCTGCAAATTTAATAAGCATTTCCTCTATTCCTTCATCCAAATAATGTATAAAGATGTTGAACAAAACAGGTCCCAAGGCCAGATCCTTGAGGCACTCCAAGTGGAGGAACCATTAACAAGCACTCTTTGGATGCGATCTGTCAACCAGTTACAGATCCAAACCACATTTTTCCAATTTGTCAACAAGAATATTATGTGGAACCTTATCAAAAGCCTTACTGAAATCAAGGTAAACTATGTCTACAGCATTCCCCTGATCAAGCAAGGTAGTAACTTTCTCAAAAAAAGAGGAGGTTAGTCTGACATGACTTGTTCTTGAGAAACCCACGCTGACTCTTAGTAATCACCGCTGTCCTTCCTAAATGCTCAAGGATTGTCTATTTGATGATTTGTTCTAAAACGTTCCCAGGTATAGATGTCAAGCTGACAGGTCGGTAGTTACCCGGATGCTCCTTTTCCCCCTTCTTGAAGATGGGGACAACATTTGCCCGCCTCCAGTCTTCTGGCACTTCACCTGTTCTCCAAGAATTCTCAAAAATAATGGACAGAGGCTCAGAAATTATATCCATGAGTTCTTTTAGTACCCTTGGATGCAGTTCATCTGGCCCTGAGGACTTAGTTTCATTAAAGAAACTAGGTGTTTATGTACTACCCCATGCCGATCTTAGGCTGCAACTCCCTTCCCTCATCATGTGTTCTGTTTTTGCCCTGTTGAGCACCATTTCCTTAGCAAGAGAAGACTGAGGAAAAGTAGGAACTAAGCAGTTCTGCCCTCTCTTCATCACATTACAACTTGTACCACAGAAGCTAAGTGGGTGGCCAGTTATCAGCCTAACCAACTTCACAGGATTGTTGTGAACTGTCATGATCTGGGCTGTGCCAGTAGAGGCCTAGTAGGCCCAAGGAGCCTGGCTAGCAGTAGGTGAGGCTGGGCTTACAACTCCCAGAAGCCCCTGGGAGATTTTGGAGCCAAAATGGACCAAAAGGAAAAGAGGAGGGATGGGAATAAAAGTTCTGGAGCAGCAGGAAGAGCTGTTCTTTCTTCCAGAGGGCAGAGCTGGAAGGAAGGCTGCTGCAGGGGAGGGACCCTCATCCTGAGGACAGGGTGAGTAGTGTAAGGCCACTTGAGATAGTGAGCTAGGGACAGTGTATATTCAGACGTGTTAGGGCATTTGATTTCTTTTCTTTTCACCCACTTACTGTTATTATTCTGCACCTTGTTGTTTGACCTCCTATAAAATAAATCTTTTTCTTGTTTCACTCTGCCTGGTCCTCATGCCTATTATCCGGCCAAAAGGGAGGTCTGAAGGGCTTGGGAGGGTGCTCTGGGCCTTCTCAAGGGAACCTAAATCCAGAGTGGTGGCAGCGTCAGGTGACACCCCACCTGAGCTGTGACATGAACATAAAATGTTGCAGTCCCAGACCACTTCTGCCCCATTGAAAAGGCAACTAGGGGATCTGAGGGTGGTGCTGTATGCCCCCATATCTGAGCCCACCCCAGTGGCCCCTTCTCCTGCTCTGCCACTGGCAGGGGTGGTGTGGGAGTGCCCTTGACAATGTGGCTAGGTTGCTGGGAAGCATACCCACCAGTGAGCAAAGGACACCCACAAATGCATAGAGTGGCAATGACAATGCCCCTTTCCCTTCTGCTCTTTGGAGACAGTGTGATCTGTGTGAACACTGAGGCAGCTGTGGAAGCCTGTGCAGCCAACAGCTCAACACCCCTCCCCACTGTCAAGCACCTGGATCTGCTGACAAGAATTGGTTCCTTGGACTTCCGGTTGATAGCGGCATGCTTGCGGACTCACTTCCCGGACCTCCCGGGGGTGTCTCCGTGCTCCGGCGGAAGGAGGGGGCGAGCAGGCTCGTAACCCCCCCCCCAGGGGCCCGGTGAAGGGACCATGACTAAGGACCTCTAAGGGGTAGCCTCTTCAATGGCGGAATGCCAGAGAATCGAGGCGCCCCTTTGCTCCAGTGGTTCTTCCAGCCGAGAGACCGAATGGTACAAGTGAAGCTAACCGGGTCAAGCGCAGGAGATCGGGCGTTAAAAATGATGAAAGAAGCGTGGTCGGAAGGCCAACTATGAATGTGAGTCAACTGGGAAACGATTTTTGAAAGAAAAGACACTCCCTACCCTACTCTGCAGAACGGGAAAAGTGAGCGGGGGAGGGGGACGCCTCCCATGTGCATAAACTGTTGAGCGAAAGGGGGGGGGGCAGAAGAGAAACACGATTGAAATTGCCCAGAAGTACTTACCCAATCGAGCTAAGCAACTAAGAGTATATTCAGAGATTTTTAAAAAATTTCCGAAAGTAAACAAATGGGAAAAAGATGACGGGGAAGAGGGACAAAGACAAAGAAATACTTTTGAAAACGAAACTAGAGTCTCCAAAGCCGGAAACAACCAGTGAGACAGCAAAGGCTATAGCTGAGTTCATGCGCCCTCTACTGGAACAGCTGAATAACTTCAAAGAGCAGATGTCCGTGGTAACACAGAGCATTACTGCGCAACAAACGCAAATAACTGATCTGATCCAAGTAATGAAGCAGGATGCTGAGAAAGTAAAGGAAGTGGCTGAATCAACGCAGAAAGTGAAGAAGAAAGTGCAAAAATTGGAAAAGAAAACCTCTTCTTTGGAAGATCAAATGCTTCAAGTACAAATGGATAAGGCCAATATGGTCCTGCACTTTCAGGGGGTGCCAGAGAACAGAGGAGAGAATCTTAAAGAACTTATGAATGAACTACTTGCCCCAGTAACAGAAATAAAGGCGGACTTGTTACTCAATGATATGGATGTGGCCTAAAGTTGTTGGCATTAGAAGGACATGACTGTAAATTTGGATGGCATGTTTACTTATGGTATGGGAAAATAAAAATGGACAGTTTTTTTAAGCATCACTATATTAGAAGAACGATATTTGATACCTGGACTAAGTATAAAAGGTTTTTTTCAGAACAGAGACCACTTTGGATAATACCAGAGGAGGTAATTAAACCTTATCCGGTCAACAAAGGAGAGGACTGGCTACAATATAGAGACATTTTGAAACCTGTTGGAAAGTCGTTTGAAACAAAGTCAGAAGAAGAGATGGATTATAAATATGGATGGTTACAATACAAACAGGTTTATGATTTGTTTAAAACAGATAAAAAAGACTTTGGGTTTAGGAAAAAATATAATGAAATTGAAAATTTGTGGATGGAGGGAGGTAAAAAGATGATATCTAAGATGTATAAGATTTTGTTAAAATGGTATACAGAAGATGAAATGGTGAAAGAGCAGATGGTAAAATGGGCAGTAAATATGAATAAGGAAATATATATGTCATCCTGTGAATTTTTATGGAAAAATGCAATGAAAATTTCAACATGTAATAATCTAAGAGAGAATTGCTATAAGATGATGTATAGAAGGTATATGACACCAAAAAAATAGCAAACATAAGTAGTAATTTATCAAACAAATATTGGAAATGTAAAAAAATAGAAGGTTCTTTCTGTCATATGTGGTGGACATGTGACAAAGCAAAAAACCTTTGGACGGAGGTCCATAAGGAGATGGAAAAATTTATGAAATGTAAGATTAATATTCCTTCTGGGACTAAAAATGGAAGAAGTCAATATTGTAAAACGGACTTTAATGTGGTATATGATTACAACTGCCAGAATGATATACGCTCAATTTTGGAAGCAAGAAAGAACTCCCGATATTTGGGAGTGGTTAAAAAAGTTAATTTTTATGGTTGAAATGGATAAAATGACAAGAAAGCTTAAAAATCAAGAAGCTGAAAATATATTATTAAAGAATTGGGAAAGGAGAAAAAATTTGAGAATGTATTAGAAGTTTGAGCACTGTGGGAAGTCAGAGGAGGAGGGAGACTGGGACAAAAGGATATGTGATAGTTTGTTATATGATGTTTGATCTTACTTATCCTAATAATTTTTTATTTTTTTTTAAAAAAGGATATATAAAGAAAAATAATCTGCCTGGGGAAATTGTAGTAAGATTCTCGAAGAGGCACGTCAGGGATGCTATCCTGAAAGCAGTAGCGGCAACACCCCTGAAGGCAGGGGAGAATGCTGTGAGAATGCTAAAGGATATTCCATTTGAAGTAAGACAACGCAGAAAGAAATATAAAGAACTTATGCTCTTTCTCCAAACAAATTCAATTGGATACAAATGGCTATTTCCAGAAGGCGTAACATTTAAGATCAAAGAGAAGGAAAAGATTGACACTGTTCTGAAAGCTCAAGAATTCCTAAAGGAACAGCTGGGAAGGTCAGAGGACAAGAAAAAAGAAGAGGACAGTAGGTCCAGTGGCGAGCTGGAAACTGGTTCATCTGGCGAGGGCTCTTTGTCTGAGCAGGGGGCAGGAGCCCCGAAAAGTCCCTACAAGTTGCGGAAGAGAAGAGAAAAGAAGTAAAGGCTGAAGGACTGTGAATTGTGCCTTTGAGAACTTTGGTTCTTGGGGATGATTGGGGGCACTGTTATTAGGCAGTTAAATGTAAAATGTGAGGGTAAAAGGTTTTAAATGTTTGACACAGTTCATAAAAAGAACAACGATGAAAAGACTGGATGTATTAAACCTAGTTGGAGGATCTCCTCTCTTGGGTTTTTAAATAGTAGTGGGTACTTTACTTTCTCCTGTATGTGTAGTTTCCCCCCTCCCTTTTTTCTGTTGTAGTTTTTTGTAGTGATAAAAAAATCAATAAAAAATCCCCTCCAGGGGCTCAAAAAAGAAAAGAAAAAAAGAATTGGTTCCTTTAAGAAGGTGGGGTGTGGCCCGTCCCTCTCTGCTCCCTGCCTGAGATGGATGCTGGACTCCACTCCCTTGCCAAATGGAGTTTTGGCTGCCCTGTCCACCACAGTGTGTCCATCACAGTGCCACCACTTCTGCACAACACCTCCACTGACTGCAGTGGCACGGTTGCTATGGAAGTTATTCCAGTCACGCTCAGAACACACTGTGAACCCAAATTTGTCTGCTTGGCCACCTGTAACAATCCCGCTGTAGAACCGCCACAGTAAAGCTATAGTTGAGGAGAGCCCATGGAAGAAGGGCACGATATAAATGTAAAATAAATAAATAAATATGCAGCCCCTCCAATATTATATAACCAGAAAACCTAGTCTTCATTTTTCTCCCTACATGTTTACTGTGTGAAGCCACTCTTCAAAGTCAGGTTCCCATCCAGTAAAGGGGCCTACTGCTTGCAGAACTGTTTCTGAACGGTCACCTGCCCTGCTATAGTGATCAAGAATGAAAGAACAGCAGCTGAACAATGCTCAAGTCATGGGCTTGAACAGCAGGTTCTAGGTCAGTACAGGCACAAATGAATGGCTATGCCTTAGTGCAAATGGACATTTATACTTCTGCAGGTGCAGTATATGAATGGATAATTTGTTCAGTTACCATGCACATGTGTGGACTGGAAGGGACATACAGTGAGATGTTCTGCAAAGTTAGCCTTTAATGCAGCAACCCCCCCCCTCCTGATCAGAACAGGTCAATTGTAATGGAAGACATTCACTACATACTATTAGCGTTAAGTATCTGCTTCGATAGAAATATCTTAGCAGATATGTTTTTCCACAATAAATTATTTTATTTATTTATTTTATTAATTTTTTATCCCACCCCCCGCCGTGGCAGGCTCAGGGCGGCTTACAATATATACCAATAAATATATACATCAAGACTCCACAATATTAAAACACAATTCAGTTAAAATTACTATATATAAAACCATAACTACAAATATAACTACAGTAGAGGATGGCAGAGTTCTCTCAACAACTGGATGGTCGCCTACCCCCAACTCAGGCTGTTGGGTCATCAGGCTGGCAATGATGGTGATGTTAATGTTACGGTCAGGGCCATGATGTTAAAGGCGGCCCCCTAATTGAAAGCCTAGTGCAAGAGCTGAACTATACTACAGGAACTATTTTGCTGAACTATACTACAGGAAATAGAAAATCAATAATTGAATAGGTTTGTTAATGCACCTCTCTCTCTCCCCAGTGTCAGCATCAAAAACAATCTAAAACCTTGGGTTCAATAGTAGAAACACAACATGAACTTTACAGAAGACAGTAAGGCTGAAGAAAAGTGAACTGACTTGATACTACAGAATGGAGGACCAGGCTACATTGTGAGCAGAACTTTAAACACTAATTCTCACTACACAAACAACTGCACCTTCTAAAAGCTACGACTACCCCAATATTTGCAGTGATTATATAAAGGGGTCATACTCTGAATTGGTCATCTCTCCTTGCACCTTCCCCATGACTTCAGAGGCAAGAAGAAAACAGAAAATTTAGGCAGCTTTCTTAGACCAAAGCAACGCAAACTACTTTCTTACAAAGTAAACTTGTGGAATTCACCATTGCAAGATGTAATAAATTAGATGGGTTATAAAAACGATTAGATATGTCCAAAGACAGGTCTCTTAACTGTTTTTAGTTATGGTGGGTCAACAGAATCTCCACATACAGGTATTTATACCTTGGAACATCAGATGGGCAAAGGACAAGGAAGGTCAACAACTTCAAGCCCCACTTGAGAGTTTCCAGATGCAGCTGGCTAACTACTGCTGAAAACAGAATACTGGATCAGGACCTTGGGGTGACCTAGCATGTACATTTTAATAGAATAAAATCCTGAATAATTCTTGTACCTCAAATGCACTGAAAAGAATTCTGACACATATTCCCTTCTCTTTTAATTGTTGCCTAAAACACAATTTCCCCCTCCCAATTCATCTGTACTTTTGTCACTTCATTGAGTCTTGTCAGTTTTTCAATCTTTGAACACAGGGCTGTGAATTGAGGGGGAGGAATGGGTATCCTGTGCCACAGCAAACTGGACATTCCCAGAGACACAAGGTAGAACACCAGTCTAGCGTACTTCTTTACCAAAAAGGGGGACTCAGACAAAAAAGGTGCACATTCTTTATGCTATTTTAAATAATATATTGTTCATATTTTCCAGTGGTCTTTTTAGCAGGAACTTGGCCAACATTTGGACACTTTTTAATGATATAAACTAAAAAGATCTAAACCTATTTTCTAAATAGCTGCAGTAAAAAAATAACATATTCACCAATTGAAAGCCACCTAGCAAAAACCTTGCAGGTTAACTTCATTGTTCCAGCCATCCAACTGGATGAAACATATAAAATACTCTGAATCAGATGCTAAATACTTCTAAAATCTCCATGCAAACCTTGCACACCTTTCCCAGCATGTACCAGCACCGCATTAGTGTTAACTAGCTTTATGTGTAAACAACTCCAAATTCCCACATAACTTTTATTAAGGTACAAAGAAGGTACTTTAAAGCAAAATTCTAGTAAGATGTTAGAGTCTAATAATTCTAACAACAGCCTATGCAGTTTATAAGACATGCAACTCTGAAATCCAGTATAACCAGGGGTCTTTTGGGGCCGGAGCGTGCCGGAGCACCACTCCGGCAGCCCAGGAGCCGGCACAAATGGCAGCGGCAAGCCCCGCCCCCAGCTCCCCACGCAGAAGCGCTGGGGGGAGGCACAGAGAGCGCTGGGGCCAGGGGGAGGCAGGGAGAGCCCTGCAACTGGGTCCCCCGGGCCCGCGCAGAAGCGCTGGGGCCGGGGGGAGGCCTGGAGAGCCCCGCAGCCAGGTGCCCTGGGCCCACACAGAAGTGCTGCAGCTCGGGGAAGGCCTGGAGAGCCCTGCTGCTGGTTTCCCTGGCCCACACCGAAGCGGTAAGTATGGGATCCGCGGGGTGGGGGTGGCGGGGGCTTGGCGGGG
>NW_015168048.1:963939-967415 GCF_001447785.1 Gekko japonicus
ATTTTCTCCTTTCCTTCTCTCCTTTTCCTCCTTCTTCCCTTCTCTCTTTCTTTCTCACCTTCTCTTCTCTTTTTTCCTCCTTTCCCTCCTCTCTATTTCCTTCTCTTTCTTTCCCTCTTTCCTTCTCTCTACTCTCTCTCTTTCCTTCTCTCTTTCCTCATTCTGTGACCCAACTCTAGTGAGAAGGGGTTTAAACTTTAAACCCCTTCTCTCTTTGCTACCCCCACCGCAGGCCAGCTGGGGAAGGGAAGGGGAGACTTTTGAAGATGCCTCCCCCCCGCTTCCCCTTCTGACATCACTTCTGGTAATGTCAGGGGGCATGGCATATGCTAATAGCCTAGTAGCACATTAGCATACTGTATGCTAAGACCCCTGAGTATAACTAATTTTTGGCATAATGCTAGTGTTCAGTCATATCTCTGTATAAAAGGGAAATCTGGTGCAGAATCAGTTTGCTTGCTTGAAGGGACAGTAAGAGAATTATCAAAGGTGGGTTTGTAACAATAGCAAAAAAAATTAATGAAAAAACAAGCAGGCTTAATATAGAAGCACATAAAGTCATTCAATGGGATCCAACAACCCACTTATGAACTTTACCAACACACTAAGAGGAAACTGTTCAACGAATCTATTCCAAAAGTTCAGGAAAGGTGCCATTTGCTTTCAGAATTAAATAGCCAGTTAGTTCTGCCAAGAGCGTAATTTTTTAACATCTATTTTGCTGAAATAAGCAAAGACCTGAATGGTGATAATAGTGAACTGAGGCTGTAATCCCAGGAACACTTTTCTGACAGTAAATCACAATGGGGAAAAATGAGACTTACTTCCAAGTAGGCCTCCTTTACAGCACCAAATTTTAAACCCACTTACTAGAGAATAAACCCCATTGAGCTCAGTGAAACTTTTTTTTTTTGCTACCAAACTGCAATTCCATAAGGTTCTCAGGGCAAGAATCTTTTAGAGGTGGTTTGTCACTGCCTGCCTCTGTGTAGCAACCCTAGCCTTCCTTGGTGGTCATCCATCCAAGTACTAACCAAGGCTGAACCTGCTTGGCTTCCAAGATCTGACTAGTCTGGGGTATTCAGGTCATGGCTCAGTGAAACTTATTTCTGACTGAAAATGCACAAGATTACACTGTAAATAATACAAAAGAAATGGGATTTTTCTTTATTTCTCTGTGACAGCCTACCTACAGAATGACCCCATCACCATAGCCCATTCCCTAACCTGAGGCTGGCAGGGCAAAGATCCAGCAGGCCTGGAGTTACTCATGCCAGCAACAACCAGTGGTGTTGGTGGCAGCATGTCTGAATCAGAACGCATCTAAATTTGCCAGCAGAATGTAATGTTTAGCATCTATTAGGTACATTTAACAAGTGAACTGGCAATATGATTTACTTCTAATTATGAATGTGTACAATACAACTGAGAATAATTATAAGATAAACATGAATACTAAGTATAACATACCTGCATATAACCCTGCCTTCCAGTAAAGTACATAATTAGTAATGATATGGTGCTAAAGCAAATCTGCATTGTAATTACATTATAATTTCATTATAACTACCCTGCAATTACAATTCCCATTTCTTCGCTGTGTTATATGTCCTGTGAATACTCTTGTGCTATTCTGAAGCTAGTGTTTTTAAATATCATGGTGGTGTGAAGGTACTTTTTATTCCCCAATAATCTGTATTTTATTTAAAAATCTTTGCACCCTGCCGTTCCTACCATTCAAGGAAGTATATAAACAAATTAAACACAGATCAGTAAAATTATAAAATAATAATGTACATATATCTCAAAGTATAGCAAATCAATAAACTCTCAGAGACAGGAATAAAATATCCCAGTGAATGGAATGACTGAGTGGGTATCAGAACCAATCTCTCTGATCCCACTTTCTGACCACCATAACACATTGGCTTCTAGCTTAATTGTACAAATATCTGAGTCATATGGTTTATGAAGACAGCTGTATTCAGTTCTTCTTTGTACAGAATTTCAGTTTATGTTAGCAAAAAATGTTTTTACAGCACCAATCAACACTTTAAAATGGGTTTAAAATGTGATTTTTTTTCATGTATTTTTTAATTCTGTAAAATAAATATATAAATAAAGAATACTGTAAGGTAGCATACTCCTCCTACTTAAGAATGGTTCAGCAATTGAAATATTAACCTAGCAGATACCAGATAAATAGTACAGATATTTGTTGTTTACTGAACTCGTTATCCCTTGATAGGACTGTAATTAAAAATAAATAGATGAAAATAAATATGCTCGATTACCAGTGAAAACTACTGTATGCAGTAGCCTAACAACTTCTATTTCCTGTTTACATCTTGTTTCTCTATTTAATCAGAAGTCAAAGCTCTATGGGGGAATTCTACAAAACTGTACTCAGCAAATAATCTTAGCTACTGCACCAATGGGGTAATTAATTAACTGGGGTGCAGAACATAAATCCTTCGTTTTCATGGTATAATTAATTCGTAGTCTTACATGAAGAAATCTCTGATTATCTCAGTTTTCTTGCCATTATCAGATTTATTTGGAAATATGAAAAACATATGGCAAGGATGCAAATGACTTGGGGAATAGGGTTATTTCTGCCTGTCAGTGTCTAAGTTTCAGCTACTTGCTCTTATATACTGGGGGGGGGGAGAGAGAAGAGGTCAGATAGGGTGCTAGCTGATTTATTTATTTATTTAACTTTCGATTTCTAGATGAGTTAAAGAGGTATATTCTCTCTTCCTTCAAATACAGCAGCTGCTTGGCAGTCATCCAGAGTTCTTCTGGTTTCATCCAGCTGCTGTGCTGCAATTGTAACAAATTGCTGACTGAAATGCAATCCACACAGCCATTCTTCATTGCTCATTTATTTCCACTTCCTTACTTTGATCATGATCTAATCCCTGCACATGTAGGCAAAGAAATACAGGTGCCCATCAGTTCATGGGATGCATCCCTGGGTCCAGCAAAGAATCAGACTGAAGTCTAATGGTACCCAGGTCCGACAATGTGTGACAGCAGGACCCTGGAGTTGCTTCAACAGTTGACTTACCTAGTCCTTTTAAGCTCTCTCCCAGCTTCCTGTTAAGAGTTGACATCAGGCCTCGGATGGGGCCGGAGTGCACCGGCACGGCGCTCCGGGAGTGAGGCGCCGGGGAGTGAGGTGCCGGGGGGTGGGCACAGGATGAAGCCCCGCCCCCTGCTTCCAGCCACCCCCTGCTTCCAGCTGCCCTCATTCGGTCCGGGAGGAGGCAGAAGGAGGATGGTAAGTACGCTGGTGGGGTGAAGCTTTTTTGGGGGGGCAGGCCGCGGGGTGGTGGGGTCTTTTTTGGGGTGGGGGGTAGGCTGTGGACATTCCGGGTGCCGCAGTGGGAGTGGCAGGGGCTTTTTGGGGGGGGGGGGGTAGGCCACAGGCGCTCCGGGCGCCGCGGCAGGGGGTGCGAAGGGTTTTTTGGGGG
>NW_015168048.1:967832-974882 GCF_001447785.1 Gekko japonicus
GCTGCTCCCCCCCCCCCCAAGCCAGTAAATGAAAACAGTCCAGTGGCACCTTTAAGACCAAGTTCCATTCAGGAACCAGCTCTGGCTTCTCTGTGTGGTCAGATCTACTAATTCCCACCCCAGCCAGTAAACCAAAACAGTCCAGTGGCACCTTTAAGACCAAGTTCTATTCAGGAACCAGCTCCGGCTTCTCTATGAGGGCAGATCTGCTCATCCCCCCCCCCATAGCCAGTAAACCAAAAGAGTCCAGTGGCACCTTTAAAACTGAATTTTATTCAGGTACAAGCTCTCCCTCCTCTGTGAGGGCAGAATTCTCTCCCCACCCCCAACTATCAATCCAAAACAGTCCAGTGGAGCCGGAGCGGTGGGTGCTGCCTTCTGACACACTTCCGGTGATGTCAGGGGGCGTGACCTTCTGATACACTTCCGGTGATGTCAGGGGGTGTGGCATATGCTAATGAGTTATGCTAATGAGCTCCCGCAGCTCTTATTCTACGAAAAGACCCCTGGTTGACATATATAAATTTGGAAGGACATACAAACACTACAGGCACTCACTCAGCCACAGCCTCTCTTGGGATAGGCTTTCTATGCGTGTAGAAGGCATTTCTGCACAATAGTTTGCCAATGCTTGCCATAGTCCTTGTCTAAATGCTGAGGCCTTCACATACTAATCAAGAGAAAAGAAGGGATAGTTTTCCTTATGTCTTCTCTGTTTAAAGCTAAAAGAATAGTATATAACAAAACAATTGGTACACTGTTACGGGTTACAAATAAGGGAAGTAATAAAGTTATTGTTCACCTTTTTAATTTAAAGAGTTTTGGGAAGGAGACTGATGAGTGCGCTATTTTGAAAGTCTACAGAACAGTCAAGGAAGCAGTTTTCTGATGGCCAGGAATACATGCAGGAGAACAGCGATTGCGTGTCATAAAAATAATGCTGGACTGGCCCAGAAACCATAAATGTGCATCAATATTCTAGTTGGTCATCTGAATTCTTCGCAAACCTAATCCACTCACAGTCACCTTGATGTTAAAATCAAATTTAGAGCTGCCAATGAAATTCATACCCCTATGATTCTAGTAGCTCAGAAAGCCTACCTTCAAAGCAAGGTGAGGTTTACAGCTCCTGGATTGTTTTCTGCATTAAGCAGTAAATCCAAGACAAATAGCAATTCCATGCCCCCATTTAGCTGTACAGCTGATACGGAGCACTGAGGAAAGCAATATGAAACATATGAGAAGAGTGAAAATGCTTGTAGCATCTTCCTTCTTTTTTCACACTCTTCTCCCCTGTACCGCTGCAGTGCATCTAGGAATTTTATTTCCTACAATGCCTTATATCAACAATTTGATGTTAATTTCACGTATTTCAGGAAGAGGAAGACATCCTCTTATGCTTAGGTATTCCTTGTCCCATGATCCCTGGAGGCAGAAAATAGGTTTCTGTTTCTATCACTGTTTCCATTACCCGCTATACAGTTTAGAAGCATGCTCAGCTGTCCAATAACTGCACAATGTGTGCCCATTCAGGGGAACCCCCCTCAGAACTCTTACATGTGACCTTTGAACTGTAACAAGAAAGGATCAGAAACCAGGAACACAAATATGGGGGAGAAATGAACATATGATCACAACTAAAACATGATTTTATTTATTTATTTATTTATTATTTAGATTTTTATCCCGCCCTCCCCGTAGGCTCAGGGCGGCTTACACGGCATATCGCCGGTATAATACAACAATAAAAACATTAAAAATATTAAATAACATCAAATATTAAAACATCATACATTCAAAGCAGTATCTGGTGATAACAGAAGAACAAAAGAATTCTTAGCAGACTGAAGGCAAAATTCTTGAGCCCTTCGGGAAGATGAGTGTAGACACAATAAAGTCCCTCAATTCAAATTACAGGTGGGACCAAGGTGTCTTTCGCTTTCTCAAATAGAAGGCACCTTTGTGGTAAAGTCCAGTGTTTTGTTCTTATTTGAGAAAGATAATAGAATCAGAGTTGGAAGGGGCCATACAGGCCATCTAGTCCAACCCCCTGCCCAATGCAGGACCAGCCTAAAGCATCTCTGACCAATATTCGTCCAGCCTCTTCTTGAAGCTGTTAGTGAAGGGGAGCTAACCACCTCTCTAGGCAGCTGATTCCACCTCTGAACCACTCTGACGGTGAAAAGGTTTTTCCTAATATCCAGCCAATACCTTTCTCCATGTAATTTAAACCTGTTGTTTCGGGTCCTATCCTCTGCCGCCAACTGGAACAGCTCCTTGCCCTCCTCCAAATGACAGCCTTTCAAATATTTAAAGACAGCAATCATGTCCCCCCTCAATCTCCTCTTCTCCAAACTAAACACTCCCAGGGCCCTTAGCCTTTCCTTGTAGGGCTCAGTCTCCAGACCCCTGATCATTCTCATCGCTCTCTTCTGCACCCTCTCAATTTTGTCCATATCCTTTTTGAAGTGAGGCCTCCAGAACTGCACACAGTACTCAAGGTGCGGCCTGACCAAGACAGTATAAAGAGGGGCTATGACCTCCTGCAATTTCAATGCTATGGCCCTTTTAATATAACCCAAGACTGAATTTGCCTTTTTTACCTCCTTTTTTACCACCGCATCACACTAACTGCTCATATTTAGTTTATAGTCCACTCTTACCCTAAGACCTCTTCTGTTTGCAAGATGAGGGAGAGCATTCTGCTATGCTTGGGATGTTACAACGTTCACTATGAAATGAAGGGGGCACCATCTGTCTGCCAACTAGGTCAAATGAGAGCACCTTCTGAACAACCCACCACCCAGTCTTCACGAGTCATGGCAATAGAGTCCATTTTATACTGTCTGACAAAAGTGGAAACAGAGGCCCACACTGCTCCTTTACAGAAATATTAGAGCTAAAAGCTGTGGAAGTATTTAGGTACTTCTTGTTGAATGAGCAGAAATCCCTTGAGGAGGCTGTAGACCTTGAGATGCCTATGCTGTGGCAACATATTCCTTTAGCTACCAAGCTGCCTTGGATACCCAGGGTTGCCACTAAAATTTTATGTTTCATTTCCTTGACCAACATTTGTCAATTTCCCTGACCACCATTCAAATATAACCACACGTTAAAAAATGAATAGGTCGTGTTGCATTAATGCAAGGCTTAATGAAATGTTCCACTCTACAACTACAAAAGTCTCAACTGCAAAAATATTTGTCAAAGTAAGAGATTTAATATCAGCTTCTTTCAACATTAACTGCAGCAACATCTGTTTTGCAAATGCACCAAAAATTACACCAAGATACAGACTTCAATTCAACTAAACTCTGAATGCTAACAAATGACATAAGATTTTTGTTATAAAGGTACACTAAACATTATATAAACGTTCTATCTAAAATGGTTTCTCTGAAGCCACATTACAAAACTTATAGTTTTGAAATTGCAGTAATAATCAAGTTAGAAATTAGAATACTTAATCTGTTTTTAAAGAAGGAAGATTTAAGATATAAAACTATCACTTCTACAGTTTTCTCTTTTTATTTTGTAACTCTTTTAGTTTCTCATCAAGTGTTTCCTCTTCCATTTTGGCTTCTTCTCTTAGTCTTTTTTTTTTAGCATTTTCAAGATGTTTAATTTGTCCCTCAAGTTTCTTCTTTCTTCTGAATTTCTTCTTCTTGCTTATGGCGTTTAGCCTCCAAGTGCTCTGTGTAGCATGCATGAGCATGCCTGACTGACTACAACAGATTCCTATCAATTACAACAGATTCAAGTCCTCCACAGTTCAAGACAGCATCATAAACCTGACATTGACAGACAACAGTTTCTTCATGCAAGTTCTCAATTAACACTGACTTATTAACTGAAAATCCACTTTCAACAGAAGCATTACCATGAAACAGGATAAGGCACATTTTGACAACAGTCCACAGGTCTGAGAAACTTTTGTTGGACATCAAAATACCACTGTAAAACGTATCCAGTCCAACTTCATAATTTTGTTTTGCAACATATGCTTGAAATTGAGCCTTGAACTCATTGTGGACAGCTGTGGTTAAAGTAGTGTATTGTTGCTTTGATTTTTCTGCTACTGTGTCATTGTTCTGATTTGCTGCATGTAGAGCTTCAAGAACAGCTCCTATTCTGGTGATTCCAAGATTTGGCTTGTATGAAATGATAGTAGGATCTAATGCTGATAGGCCACGCACCATCTTGAACTTCAAAGGACTTCTCTCAATCAACTTTTCAACAATAGCTACTACCATGTTTCGACACCCTAGGCAAAACTCAGCCACTTGACGTTCACTCAGTTTAGTTTCTTTCAACAGCTTCTTTGCTGCAAAGCCAATGTCAATTTTGCTTCTGTCAAGCAAGTTCTCAGACAATTTCATGTCTATTGTTAACAACTGGGAACCAGAAGACACGTTTTGCAGCATTTCCGATTTTATGGAACGTCTCATTAGCTTCTTGATTAGCTTACAAAGTTCTTCATACAAAAAAGGTGCCAATGGTTTTTGGTTTTGAAACCTTTGTAGAAATGGCTCAAAATCTCCAGCAACTGTTTTCATGAAAGCCATTTTGCACTTCATGAATGGATCTTGCATTGCAGCTTCTATACGAATTGCAGGTTTACTGTGGGGGAGTTTTGCTTCTTTCACATACTTCTTGATGTTGTCAAAAACAGTCATAGCTCTATCAAGGCACTTAACATTCTCCAACCACCTAGTGGAGCAAAACTTCAGGGGAAATAGTGTGCTTCCAGTCATAGCAGTGTATGATGCCCTCCTAGCTGGAGAATCTTTGAACAGATAATACATGTTGTGCAAGACTGAATTCAGGTCCCATTTCACTGCTTGCAATCCTGTTTTAAAAGACCCATGTACAACATGAAGGCTACAAGTTCCAAAGTCAATCAATTCTTTTCCTTCTTCTTTACAGTCAAGGTCGGTTTTAATTTCTTCTTTTAGTTTTCTCAGAAAAAGGTGATTTACATTTGGCCCATCCATAGATACTTGTAATAATTTTGCAACTGATAAAGACATACCTTCTTGAAACTTCTGAAGAAGGTCTGTAGCAGTTTGAAGAAAAACACTGGTTAGATACCGTGTGAAAACTTTATGACAGTAATCATCCCAAAAAAGAACCACTAAATCCATCTGTCCCTTTTGAAACACCTTATTCAAAGCTTCATCAAAATAGATAACAAATGTTTGGCATTCTTTCATCTGTTTCAGTAAAAGATCAGAGAAATACGGTGCCAAGCCAAAAGCAACAACATGCATTGCTTTTGTTTTTCCAAGATGAAACTGTTGAGCTATCTGGCTATCTGAGAACATTCGCTTGAATAATTCACTGATGTTGTTACAAGAGTTAAATGACATCTTCTTCATCACCAGTTGCAAAGCCCACAGGCACTCTGCTGTCTTAACACAGTCCTTGATTACATAGGCAGCCATACTAGTTTGTGTGGTGGGTACCGTATTTTTCGCTCCAAAACACGCACTTCCCCCCAAAATAAAGTGTGGGGGGGAAATGTGTGCGTGTTATCGAGTGAACATGCCCGGAGCCTGCCGCCTGGGGCTGTACTGCTGCAGGAGGAGGACGCGCGGCGCTGTAGCTGGCCGGCGGCAGCCCCTACCTCCGCCTCCTCGCTTGCTCCTCCAGGAGAGATAGGGGGGGTGTGGCTGGAGCCGCCTCGCAAGAGCTGACGATTAAATGTTCAGAAATTTTCCAAGCCGGTTGTAAACTTGCCCAGGAGCTCCCTCCTGCCTTCGCACACTCACATTCTCAGAGGCAGAATGCATGCCTCCCACACTTCGGGCTGCTACCTCAGTTCTCCTCCCCACAAAGCCCCACCACGTACCCGCTACCAGCGGGCTTTCCCTTTACTCGCTAACCGGGTACGCAGCCAGCAAAAACTACCAGGGAAGAAGGAAAAGCAGGAGAACCAGCCCAACACTACGCCCAAATCAATTTCCCAACCATGCAGTCACTCCGCTCCTTTCCTGTCCACTGCCTTCTGGGAAGTGTAGTACTTGTCCCCACCCCACCCCCGACGGCGCAACTGTGGGTTTGAAGGGATGGCACCGGCTCGGTTCTTTAATGGGTGTGCTTGTGCACAGCACAGCTAGTCAAAGGCCAATATGCGAGGCAGGAAAGGCGACTCACTCAGCTGCAATCCCTGTGCACGCTTCTGAAGGAGGAAACGTTTCGCAGGAGATAGCCAGGCTTACCCTCAAGTAAAAAGCTTTAGGATTGGGCACTAAAACAGCAAAAATTTTCGTGCTGAGTGCCAGGTTGTGGATGGTACTGGGAAGTAACAGATGCATATAAGCAGATGGAAAGTATTTGGGTTTCCTCATCATCACCTACTTTGAGAACGCAGGAAAAGACTGTCCCTAGCTGCAGAGTTGCCAAGTTTTCCAGGTCTCTAGCTGCAGAGTTCCACAGCAACCTGAAGGATCTTTTTAAACTCCAATCACAACACTTCTCCGGGCTGTGTTTTTAAAGCAGGGGAAAGACAGATGCAGTTGTGTTTCAGATCTACGGTAGTTTGACCCCTAGTTTCTGGTGGCAAAATTACTTTTGCAAAGTACAGATCAAAAGGAAGGGCAGCGAAAGTGAAACTGACTTTTCCCGGCTCTCCTCTTCCTTTTCCCAGCAGTGGCCGAGAAAGAAGGTGCCTTGCCGCCGCCTCCATCCCTCCGTGAGGGCTGACGGCGCGTCTTCTTTTTCCGGAGGCAAAGTGAAATCAACTCGGAGGAAATATAGTAGTCCCTGCCGTTTTTAAGTCTCTTTGGTCCCCGTTGGAGGGGTGACCGGGCTCCCTGAGGGGATTGGTCAGATCCTGGGAGGGGCAGGGAGCCGCCTAGGGGCCCATGGGGGCGGTTGATTGGGGGTCGGCGGGGAGGGGGAACGAGCCTTCCCCCCTAGTTTGGAGGCAATTGAGTGATTTTTCTGTGTCCCCCAGCGGGATATACTAAAAGGAAGGACAGGATTGCCCATTGGAAACAATGGGAGACGCTGGAAGACCCATTGGAAATAATGGGAGCCAGGAATGGC
>NW_015168048.1:975018-985205 GCF_001447785.1 Gekko japonicus
GAATGACAGGGCCACGGAGTGGAATGACAGCCCCAGGATGGAGCAGCAGTGTTCAGGCACTGGGTTGACAGGCCACGGAGTGGAATGACGGCCCCAGGGTGGAGCAGGAGTGCTGAGGCACTGGAATGACAGGGCCACGGAGTGGAATGACAGCCCCAGGGTGGAGCAGTAGTGCTCAGGCACTGGAATGGCAGGGCTACAGAGTGGAATGACAGCCCCAGGGTGGAGCAGCAGTGTTCAGGCACTGGGATGACAGGCCACGGAATGGAATGACAGCCTCAGGGTGTGCCAGTTATTTTCAGGAACTGGAATGACAGGGCCAACAGTGGAATGACAGCCCCAGGGTGTGCCAGGAGTGTTCAGGAACTGGAATGACAGGGCCACGGAGAGGAATGACAGCCCCAGGGTGTGCCAGAAGTGTACAGGAACTGGAATGACAGGGCCACGGAGTGGAATGACAGCCCAGGGTGTGCCAGTAGTACTCAGGAACTGGAATGAAAGGGCCACGGAGTGGAATGACAGCCCCAGGGTGTGCCAGTTTTCAGGAACTGGAATGACAGGGTCACGGAGTGGAATGACAACCCCAGGGTGGAGCAGGAGTTTTCAGGAACTGGAATGACAGGGCCAGAAGTGTTCAGGAACTGGAATGACAACCCCAGGGTTCAGAATATTTTTTCCCCTGTTTTCCTCCTCTAAAAACTAGGTGCGTCTTATGGTCAGGTGCGTCTTATGGAGCGAAAAATACGGTAATTCTTTGCCATTTTCATCACTCTGATCATGTTTTCCAGTTTTTGAGCGGGCTGTCTCTTCACCCTCTCTGGTTTTACTATCTGAACTTGTACTTGGCTTTGAAACTAAACATATTGCGATGGACTTTTGACTTGATTTAATTTTCAGATTCTTCTGATGTAATGGTCTTTGTGCATGAGACTCCACAGCTCTAATTCCCATTTTACTTAGTTCAAAGGTTTTGTAGCACACTTTACAATAACCTTTGCATTTGTCTCCAGCAACTGGTGATAGCCATGGAATGAAGCCAAGATGAAGTTTGAAATCCAGCCACTGCATATTAAAAACTGTCCTCTTAGAAGCCTTCTTCAAAATGTGGTTTCAGATACAGCCATACACAGAACCACCTGCCTGATACCAAGATGTTAGCAGATTTGTTTTCTGGCAAGTAGGAACTTTCCAAAGCTGGGAAAGTTTCACTATCACTTTCTGGTTTCAGAAAGTGTAATGAGCAGATCAGCACCAAGAAAGGAGGTGGAGTTTCTGTAATCTAGAGAAGCAGACAAACCTCATTTGCAACCTTTATGCATGGGAGAAGTCAGGAAAGAGGATAAGAGAAGTGGTACTCTGTAAACTCCAGCAGGAACAAGCAATCACATTTGCAAAATTTACTTTGTCTGGTGCAGAGTAGAAAGTGCTAGTTGTCTGTGAGATCCAACAGCAGCAAAACTCGTTTGCAACGTTGTGCTGGTTTTAGCAGGAGACAAAACGTCCATTCCATACACAACCATGACCCCAAAACATGCTTTTTTTATATGTAAGTTAAATGCAATACTAGCAGGAAGGGATGAAAACAGTTAGATAGTTAAAGTTTGTATATTGCTAAACGTTTAAACTAGCCTTGCTTTGCAAATGCTACAAGCAAACCTTGGAAATCATGCGGGGACAGAGCTCAACAAACACATTAGGCTGGTTGCTGGGGGTGGAGCTGAGAAAAAGGTGGAGCTAGGAAAGGGCATCATTAAGTTTTACTTGTATTCTGCTACTTCTCTGCTCCAGAACAGCAGGTCAAAAAACCACTGCTTGAATATATTTTAATCACAATTTCCCCGACTTCAGACCAACTTCCCTGACTTTCCCTGACCAATTTCCATTTCCCTGACTTTCCAGAAAGTGGCAACCCTGATACGCTTCTAGGCCCTAATCACAGGGCAATATTCTGGTGGAAACCATGTTCAAGCCCAGAGTGTGCCAGTTCTTTTCTTTGGGATGTGCACGTTTCAGGCAGAAAGAAGGGAGATCTGTGAAAGGGTGAGCTCAACTTGGGCATAAAGGACGGGATGAGGTGAAGAACCACCATATCTTTGTGGAAGACACGTAACTCACTGATGATGGAAAGGGCTGTACTGATATCACTGCTACAAGGAATAGGATGTTAAGAATAACATATTTCAGCGAAACATCCTGAAGTGGTTCAAATGGAGGCCAAATCAGTGGCTGAAGGACTATGTGCAGACTCCAGGACGAAAAGCAGTGTGTTAGAAATGAGCAAAAATATTTTACCAAAAGACTTCTTGCCAGAGAGAAACCAACTAAGTTTCTGTAGATAGCTATCCACAAAGGGTATTTGCTCCGAGTCCCTGCAACAGTCCATTTTGCAAGAAAAAGCAGTAACTGGGAAAGACTAACAGTACCCAGTTGATGGTGCTCCTTCTGCTTTTCTTACGTAGGCTTTCAAGGTACAGTTGTAAATCCTCGATGCAGACACTTTATGGCTGGCCAGCATGGTCTATGTAGATTGGTCTGAAAATCCTTCCACTGCTCAATCTCCATGTGATCAGACAAAACCAGCCCAGATTGGAATGACTTGCTGAGGCAGACCAGGAGAGTCCACAGAGGTTGAACTGAGAGATTTATTAGGTCTGTTAACTACAGCCTCCAGGGCCAATAAGGAGCTATGCATATACACTTTGTCTCCTCCTGTTTGAGTTTGCTTATCACTCTGGATAACAGTGGAATTGGGGAAAGGCGTCCAGAAGTCTTTCCAGCTATGGAGTAGTCATGGCATCTGTTTGCTCTGCTAGGTCACCCTGATAATGAGAAAAGTATGTCACCTTGGTGTTCTCCCAAGAGGCAATCAAGTCCACACAAGGGTGACAGAACCATTGTGTCAACTTCTGGAATAAATACTTGCAAACTGACCACTCCCTTGGGCCCAGCTGGCTCTGTCTGACTCAGCTGGCCTTGACACTGGAAACTTGCTGACATGTGCTCTGCTTTGAGGGGCATGAGGTATTATTCTGCCCAAGTAAAGAGAATTGCTCCTTCTTGCTGCAGGTTCCTTGACTTGGTGTCCCCCTCTCCTGGTTTACATGGGCCTTGGTCTTCATGTTGTCTGTTTGGATTCAGGTATTTAGAAGAGGAAAGCTGTGGTGGAAGTGCCTCATTGTATGGTGAATGGCTCTGAGTTCTAGACATTAGGCATTGCCTCAGATGCAGACCAAGTGCCCTGAATATGACCCAATAGACAATGGGTTCTGCAGCCCATCAAGCTTGTGTCCATGGTGATCTGCAGATCTGTCAGCTGTGATCTGATGTCCCACCAATGGAGATTGTGCATCAGTTGCTGATCCAGCAATAATTTCAAAAGTTTCTTGACAGTTATAATTTGTTGATAAGGAAGATCCGCTATTTTGATTGACTGGAACAATCTTACAGCATCTATTCATTTCTTAGCTTTGTTTAGGGGTATTGACAGCTTCCCGTAGTTTAAAAATCAATAATGGCACCCAGATGAAGATTCACTAGAGAGGCACTCAACAGTGGTCTGGATATTCCAGAATACTCTGTTCATGAGGAGCTTAAGGATGCAAATGAATACCCCTTGTCCTGAGTCTTGCTATAAGAAAAATGATAAACATGGTTCAAGGCATGGCCCTGAGCAGGAAGACTGGTACATGCACGTATGCTTCCAACAGGTCTACAGATACCAAGTCTCCTGGTTGGAGAGCCTCTGCAATGGTGTCTATTTTGAATTTATGACAATTCACAAATTTTGAAGGTGTCTATTTTGAATTTTTGACAATTCACAAATTTGACACATAAAGGCAAGAGACAAGGAGAGGAGGCACACAAGGAAAAGAGGGATAATAGGCCAGCAAGCTGACAGCTCTGCAGAGAAAAACCCCAAAGCTCTCTGAAAATCCAAGCTCTCACAGAAGAGGCAGAAAAAGAACTAAATCCCTTCCTCTCTGAGAGGCAGAAAAGGCTACCCACTTCCTGCCTCTAGGGCAGAAAAGAAGTATCCAAGCCTAACAGCATGTCCTCCTGTTTCTCAAATGAGAACTTTGTTCAGTCGCACAGTCGAGTCCGACTCTTCGCGACCCCATGGACCAGATCACGCCAGGCCTTCCTGTCTTCCGCCGTTAAATGAGAGCTACATTCCCAGAAAGCACCAGATACCTCCTCTCCCCCATCCCAGTGCAGCCTAGGAATTGCAGTTCCCAAAATGTCTGTCATTAATTATTCTATGTTCTGGGCACTACAATTCTCAAGATGCACCCGGGGGATAGAAAAGAATAAACCCCATCCTCACAATATTTTGTTCCTGTGGAAAATATTTATTGCCGTTAGAAATATTATGATTTAACTTGGCTTGCATTTTAGCATTAAGTCCATCAATTCAGAACTTACAGGAAGCAAATAACTTTCACACAAGATTGAAATATAGAAGTAATACATTGTTAAGACATACTTGATGGTTAATTACTGTTTCAAGGAATTTTCTGACTGTGTTCCATCATTCAGGGCCACAGAAATTCTACCAGTGTTATTAGATTCTGTGCTACAATATCAGCTACCCAACAGTACTAGACTTATCATCATGTATTATGCTAAACACACAATGCAGAGGGCATCTGAAGGAAGCAGCTTATTCAGGAGTGGCAGGGACATTAAATCCTCTTATTACGACAAAAGGATTCACAGATGTAAAAAATGGGGTCAGAGTACCTAGACCAATATCAGAGAACAAGCCTGATATTTGTTTTATGAACTACTTATTGCTACACATGGACTGTGCACACACACACGGGCTCAGAGAGCTGTACACTTTAGGTCACCTGTTGTGATGACACACATAGAGGGTGCCTGCACATACCTTACATGTAAATAAGGTTTCAGCTACACAGTTGCCCAGCCTGGTGAAGAAGCACAAACCTCCATTATTGTGAGCAATGAAACAACAACTCTACGAAGAAACAGCCCCCATGGCAAAGCTGCTTATGGTCATGTATCCCCCATCAACTGCTTTGTTCCTGAGCTGGAATTTCCTGCCAGATGGACATTTGATTATCAAAGGAACTGGCCAACTTCATCAGCATACAAGGAAGCATCCTGACGCCTGGATTTCACACCTGTCGAGTAAGGTTTTAGGTTACAATATTGGCCATCCCTCCTAGGTAACCTCCCCTCCCTTCCTGCAACCAATAGGATTGTTTTTGGGACGGACTAACAGGTAGGTGGGTCAAGAGGTTGGCACCACCCACCTCTTGGACCCCCGATAAAAGGAGAGAATCAGTCCCACTTGCTACCCCCAACCCTTGCCTCTACTGCCCACGCGTTCCGGCTGGTTCTGGTCGTGTGTGGATTCCCTTTGTTTCCATTTCTTCCCATCCATTCTTCATTGGAACAACCAAGCTTCCAGTTAATGTAAATAAACATGCAATATACACTTAATGCAACTGATATTGAACAAGTATTATTGGCTGTTATCCTGATAGTTCCCCCTCATGGATCACTGCCTTGTCGTGGCGAGGGGGCTTGCGTGGTTTGATGAGGCTGTGGGCTATGCCGTGGAGGGCCACCCAAGAAAACCCCATGGACAGTATCAAAAGGCTAAAAGATATGACGCCGGAAGATGAGCCCCTCAGGTCGGAAGGTGTCCAATATGCTACTGAGGAAGAGCAGAGGGCAAGTACAAGTAACCCCAGAAAGAGTGAAGCGGCTGGGCCAAAGCCGAAAGGACGCTCAGTTGTGGATGTGTCTGATGGTGAAAGGAAAGTCCGATGCTGCAAAGAACAATACTGCATAGGAACCTGGAATGTAAGATCTATGAATCAAGGTAAGCTTGACGTGGTCAAAAATGAGATGGCAAGACTTAACATCGATATCTTAGGAATCAGTGAACTTAAGTGGACAGGAATGGGCGAATTTAACTCAGAAGACCATTATATCTACTACTGTGGCCAGGAATCTCGTAGAAAAAATGGTGTGGCCTTTATAGTCAACAAGAGAGTGCAAAAGGCAGTACTGGGATACAATCTCAAAAATGACAGAATGATTTCGGTCCGATTCCAAGGCAAACCATTCAACATCACAGTAATCCAAGTCTATGCCCCAACCACTGATGCAGAAGAGGCTGAAGTGGACCGGTTCTATGAAGACCTACAACACCTTATAGAACTAACACCAAAAAATGATGTCCTCATCATCATAGGGGACTGGAATGCTAAAGTAGGAAGTCAAAAGGTAACCGGAATAACAGACAAGTTTGGCCTTGGAAAGCAAAATGAAGCAGGGCAAAGGTTAACAGAGTTTTGTCAAGAGAACACACTGGTCATAGCGAACACCCTTTTCCAACAACCTAAGAGGCGACTCTACATATGGACATCACCAGATGGGCAACACCTATATAATTTGCAGTCAAAGATGGAGAAGCTCTGTCCAGTCAGTAAAAACAAGACCTGGAGCTGACTGTGGCTCAGATCATGAGCTACTCATTGCAAAATTCAGACTTAAACTGAAGAAAATTGGAAAACCACTAGGCCATTCAGGTTTGACCTAGATCACATCCCTGATGAATATACAGTAGAGGTGAAGAAGAGATTCAAGGGTCTAGATTTGATAGATAGAGTGCCTGAAGAACTATGGACGGAGGTTCGTGACATTGTACAGGAGGCAGCAATCACCACCATCCCAAAGAAAAAGAAATGCAAGAACGCAAAGTGGCTGTCTGATGAGGCTTTACAAATAGCAGAGGAAAGAAGGAAAGCGAAAGGCAAAGGCGAAAAGGAAAGATTTACCCAACTTAATGCAGATTTCCAGAGAACAGCAAGGAGAGATAAGGAGGCCTTCCTGAATGAACATGCAAAGTAATAGAGGAAAATAATAGAATGGGAAGGACTAGAGATCGGCATCGAAGGCCTAAGGTCCGACTGATCTATGGGAGTTTTCGGTGCCAACGGGTGAAGACCTGGACCTTTAGTTATCGGTCTCGATTGGGAAGGTTTAACGAATTCCAGTGGTGGGTAGGGATCAAGGTACCAAGAAATTCTGGACGAGGAAGACTGGCGATCCCACTCCATGGGTGGATGAGGGAGCCATGGCATCGACCCCGAAAAAGGGTAGGCTCCATATAAATGTTGCCATTGGTGCTGATCCCATGTCATGGGTGGAATCGGCATCAGAGATCAATCTCGCTCATCAGGGATGAACGGAGGTGAAGGGACGACATTATGTGTCCTTTGATCTCGGTGCAGGTTCCCGATATCGGGTGATCGAGGAACCTGAGTCAAGTCCAGCTCCTGGTCTGAGTCAAGGGACTGGATGGGGCGTAGCGAAAGTGACCGAAGTGCACCTTGTGAATCAAGCGAAGCGGCTACGCAAGAGCCTTTCTTGTGCTTCTTAAGCTTGATAAGCCGAACGTCCTTGGCCTCCTTATGTCTTCTGGAAGGAGTATGGGCTTCGAACTGTTGTGCCTGAATGAGGTGTTTCAGCACCGATTTTACGGCATCGATGGAGGTTGATGTCGAAGATATGGCGATTGTTGCTTCCGACGCTGGCATCGACATCGATGCATATCTGGATGTCTCCTGAGATAATGGCGCCACTGGAGAGAGTGCGGCTTCCATCAGCGCCACTTGCAGTCTAGCAGCCCTATTTTTCCTGGTTTGCTTGGAGAACTTGGAGCAATGGGCGCAAGAGGCAACTCAGTGCGATTCCCCCCCAGCATAAAAGGCAAAGAAAATGTCCAATGGGGGGGGGGCGGGGGCGGCGATCTTACTGCCGCATTCCAAACACCATTTAAAGAAACTCCACCGCGCGGCTATAGGCCGGGGGAAGGGATGGTAGAAATAAAGTCCAAGAAAACACTATCTAACTGAAAAACTTTCCTAACGAACTAAACTTGAATAAGACGAGGCCAAAGGGCCCAAAAAAGTATAGTTTTACCGACCAAAGCGGAGAGAGTCCTACCAGCACGGCGGTCAGAAGAGAACTGGTGGGATTGTCGTGCCCCTCCCTTGGTCATGCGCAGTGGAGCCTGGCACGTGACCGGGCGCAAAAATTCCTTTTGCTTTCCATTGTACTGATCGGGGTCGGCGCAGGCGCACTATATCCCAGAGATGTGATGCACAGAGACCACGAAGAAGATCAAAGAATTCCAGTGATATTACAGTGACTAAAAGAGAAACACAGACTTATTGAACTTTGAGCAGACTGCTTTTTTGAATATAGTCTCATTTGTTGTTGTATTGTTCTGTGGGAATCCAGCACACATCTGTATATATTGTTTTCATACCTAACCAATTATTATATGCCATCTTCTTGTTTGAAATATGTTAATAATATTTTAATTGTTTTATCTTGATGCTTTTATGAATGATGTACATCACCCAGAGCTCTGAATTGCAGGGACTGGGTGATTAACAAATTTAATACATAAATAAATAAAATTAAAAAAAATGTTTTGTGTGCCCTTTGCATTTGTGTTGCTATGTGCTTGGATTTGTTTTGCCATAGTATCACTTTGGTTCTGTTGAGTTTGCACTCCTACAGTAGCACTGGGTGCTGTTGGACATTGTATACAATGCCATTTGTTCTGCTGGGCTTGCAAGCCCCCATCCCTTACTTGGATTTGTTCTGTTGTGATTTCCGGGTTTGACTGTTGAGCTTGCACTGTTACAGTGGCATTGGGGTCTCCTGGGCATTGTGTATATTAACATTTGTTCTGTTGGGCTTGAAAAGTGCCCCCCACTTCAGGTTGTACTGCAGAGATTCTTTGGTTTGACATTATTTCTGTTGGGCTTGCACTACCACAGTGGCCCTGGATTCTGCTGGGCTTCTGCACATTGCAATTGGTTCTACAAGATTGCAAAAGTGCCCCCACCTTGAGTTTCCACTGCAGAGATTCTATGGATTAATTTTGGTTGTATTTGGCTTGGTACATTGGCTTATGGTTCTACTGGGATTACTGGGTTCTGCAAAGGTTCTGTTGGGCTTGTTGTTGGTACTTCCATGGGAGGCATCTGACAAATGATTGCTGCTAGCAGGCATGGCTTTTGCCCTGAAGGCAGCTTGGAGGTCCCCCCCCCATAGGAAATAATGGAGGATGGCTGTGAGCACCCTGTGGGCACCTCTTGGTCCAATCTACTTGAAATTTGGGAGTTATTTAAAGGACAGGTACCAGTAGCTCCACTGCCCCCCCCCCAGCCACCTGGAAAGTTTCACCATAAGGAATAATGGACTCAAAAAGTTTGTAAACCCGAAACCCTCCCAAATATGAATACCATACTGGGATTTGGTATTCTAGAATATTGGGAATACTGATTTTTCACATCCAAGATACCAGAAGCCAAAAACTACCTTGGGTTTTTTTTGCACACCCATATACAGACACAGCCTTGGGTGGAGGAAGAGGGGGGGAAGGGCAGGAATTGTTTGAAATCCTCAGTTTTTCTGGTGTACCTATCCCCCCCCCCAATCTTTACAACCTACCTGCTGTGCTCTCTCTCCACTTTAAAGAGAGTGATGTCAACAGGACATGGAATACTTGCTCCTAAGGGCTGTAAGGTACATATTCATACTTAAAGGGCTTTTTCCAAATTCAGTAGATTTAACTGTGTTCATACATCTCTTAGTAAAAATGTAAAAAAAACACCCCACCCTGTATTACCTAACAGAAATGAAGGGCAAATATTTCTCCTATTCTATAAAATTCTGTACAGTTTATTTATTTTTTAACTATTAAATAGGAAACAGATTTTAAAAGTTAAACATTTGTACTATTTCTGTGTAGCTAGTTAGAATAATATAAAATGTTACGGCAGGAAATATTTCCAGAAGTTTAATCATGGTTTAGAAACACAGTTAAAAGGTTCCAGTACAACTTACTCATTAATGATCAAATCTGGTGCAAAACACAGCAGGCTTCCATTAGACTGCTTATATGATCTCCATCCTAAAGCAAAAGCCATCAAAAACATCCACGAATACTGCAGAAGGGTCATTTGGTCGTCCAGGTGCAAGTTTCTGAAACCTGATTTGAAATAAATGTATAGGTTCTAGAACACTTCCTGTCATCACTGGTTCCAAGTAGTATTTTGACATTTATAGCTCAAATGAAACAGTTCCCAAGAGACTAGCAAAATATGCTGAAGCAAAAGCATTTGTGGGTCAGA
>NW_015168048.1:985216-985637 GCF_001447785.1 Gekko japonicus
TATAAGCAGGTTGATGCTTACTACTGGAATAAATTCTATAAGCCACCACTGTTCTCCTGTCTGTTGTACTGCTACACACTAACATGATTGCCCATCTGGGATTACACTTTGAACTATTTCATTTGGAATCCCCTGAATTAAACTGCAACAGAAAAACATTACCAGTAAAGGGAAAATATGGTGATCTGGAATGAGGACAACCCATTTACACTTCTTAACTATATATGTGGAAATTGTCAATAGGAAACCTCTGCTATGGTGAAGCAAGGAGAGCACCCCAGTGAAGTGAGCAGTACTAGCAGGGCCACACACACCAAAAAAAAAACAGTAAGCAGTTATGCTGATTAGTATTAGTGGGAGAAATACTGTGTCTTAGCTTATGCTATACCCAGGATTCAGGAGGGGAATCAAAAGTATTCTC